>NC_133620.1:14355345-14492845 GCF_048593235.1 Sminthopsis crassicaudata | reverse complement strand
GTATCTAAGCCCAATCATCCTGAAGGGGGATAAATCACAGTTGTCAATGCTTACTTAGATTTTACTTATTCAAAGTGGTTCCATTCAGAGAGAGATGCTCCAGGCTGGCAACCCAACACCTGCAGGGAGGCGGCCGGCCCCTCTGGGGAGGCTTCTCCGAGCTGGACCACTCTCCGGGCCTTCTCGTGGGGAAATGGCGAAGGAGCTCGGGGGAGGTTGAGTTACAGGCTGAGAGATGATATAGTCTTCAGACAGAAAGCTCCGTGGTGGAGAGCTAAATAATTCACCATTTGTTTCAATAGGGAGTTGAATTGCCCTCTTCCTTCCCTTGTCATCTTGCCAGAGATCGGGGCCAGGAATACTGTGCCAGGTGTTCACCTGGACAGTCAGACAAATTGGTCTGTTGTCAATAATGCTCTTTGGCACTTCATGCCGGAACAATGGGGCGCATGAGGGGGAAGAGGGGAGATCAGAGAGGGAACTTCCTTCCTAGAGGAAGATCTGTCCATCTCATGTCAGAGGCACAAGCATAGAGGATATATTGGAGTCTGAGTCAGGAAAACAGGAGTTCAGACATGGCCTCTGACACTAGCATACAGCAAGCACTTAATAATGGCTCATGAAATGATGCAAGTCACTTGATCTGTCTGGAGCTCAGTTCCTCATTTGTAAAAATGAGGATGATGATAGCTGCAGGAACTCTCTCTGTGTAAGGGAAGACATCTTTATAGTGAACTTTGGGGAGACATGAAGAAAAGTAGCACAGGATGGTCAGAGATGAATTGATGAATACATCAATGAGTATTGTGGACATGACATCAAGTCCCTTCTCTCTTTGAAGTCTGGGATGACGTGCTTACCTAACCTGAACTCACAATGACAGCTCAGAATTTCCAGAGTGGGGCAACCAGACCGCCAAAAATCCCTCTCTTAGGATCCTAGAATAATTCTGGTGGGGGAAATATGCTCCACTAATTACAATTATAGCTCTTGAGGCTCCACCAGTGTTCTAAGATTAACTTAATTAACTCTTTTTAAAAAGCTTTTTACATTTTCCCCTCAATTACATATTAAAACAATTTTAAACTTCTTTTGTTTGAGTTCCAAATTCTACCCCTTTCTCCTCTTCTCCACTCTGTGAGACAGTAAGTAATCCAATATAGATTATACATGTGCAATCATGCAAAACATTTCTATATTAATCATTTTGGTAGGGAGGGAGGGAAGAAGGAAGGGAGAAAGGAAAGAAGGAAAGAAGGAAGGAGAAAGGAAAGAAGGAAAGAAGAAAGGAAGGAAGGAAGGAAGGAAGGAAAGAAGAAAGGAAGGAAGGAAGGAAGGAAGGAAGGAAGGAAGGAAGGAAGGAAGGAAGGAAGGAAGGAAGGAAGGAAGGAAGGAAGGAAGGAAGGAAGGAAGGAAGGAAGGAAGGAAGGAAGGAAGGAAAGGAGGGAGGGGGAAGGAAGGAAGGAAGAAAAGGAAAAGGGGAGAGAGGAAGGAAGGAAGGGAAAATATCATGCTTCAGTCTGTTCAGACATATTAGTTCTTTCTCTGGGAGGTTGGTAGGATGCTTCATCATGAGTCCTTTGGGTTTGTCTTAGACCATTGTATTGCTGAGAATAGTTAATTCATCCACAGTTCTTTATCATACAATATTACTGTTACTGTGTACGTATCCTCCCACTTCTGCTCACCTCACTTTGCATCAGTTCGCATAAGTCTTTGCAGGTTTTTCTGAAATCATCCTTCTTGTCATTTCTTCTAACACAATAATATTCCATCACAATCATATACTATGGCTTGTTCAGCCGTTCCTCAATTAATGGGCATCCCTTCAATTTACAATTCTTATCCACCACAAAAAGAGTTGCTATAATTATTTTGTACAAATAAGCCCTTTTGTCTCTTTCTTTTCCATCTCTTTGGGAAAAAGTCCTAGCAGTGGTATTCTAGGTCAAAGGGTATACACAGTTTTAGCGCCAACTTCATTAACTCCTAATCAGAAACATTTAATAAACAGAATGCAAAGGCAACAACAACAATAATAAATCATTCTACCTGGAAATTGGGAATAGACTCTCCCACCAATGCATATATTGCCTTTAGGGGGGAGGGAAGGACAGACTTGCAGAACCACAGCAGGGAAGCTCTGTGCTTGAGCACTCTGGGCTGCCAGCCCTGATGTACTTTGTCTTCCTCATGGGGAGTCTACCCTACAAGTCACTGATGGGTCCTCACCCTCTCTCTCCTCTACTCTTTAGGGATTGCTGTTATTCTGGACTGCTGAAGCAATGGTAAGGTCTTAGAACAAAATAGAAATCCTCAGCCTGAGCTCTATAGAGCGTTTCCAGATCTGCTACCTTTTCTGAGTGCATCTGGGGGAGGGGATGGGAAGAGTTTTATTTTTTACCTGTCAGAAAGTTCAAGCTGTTCCCATACCTGAGATAACTCTGGTTAGCCCCTAGACACAAACAGAAATCCTTTTTCTTCCTCCAGTCCACTCAAACAGATAGCAGAGCAAAACTATTCTCCTTCGGTCATCTCTTCCAAGTAGAAGACAGCAGTGAAGATTTTGTGGTTTCCCTGTGACTCAATTTTGGAGAAGATTTCTTACCCTTAAGAATCCTTAAGGATTCCTTTCAACCTTAGATCGGAGGTATGTTCTGACCCATTCAGAGATCTGCTCTTGGTTATCCCTTTTGCTACAAGATAGGATCTCATCTAAAGTTACTCACCTCCATCTCATGAGAAACAAAAATCCAAATTTCTATTGTCCAAATCACCGTTAGAAGTCCTCCACATCTATATGAATGTTATGGAATATTATTGTTCTGTAAGAAATGACCAGGAGGATGATTTCAGAAAGGCCTGGAGAGACTTACATCAACTGATGCTGAGTGAAATGAGCAGAACCAGGAGATCATTATACACGGCAACAACAATACTGTATGAGGATCAATTCTGATGGGCGTGGCCCCCTCCAACAATGAGATGAACCAAATCAGTTCCAATAGAGCAATAACGAACTGAAGCAGCTACACCCAGCAGCTACTGGGAGATGACTATGAAGCATTACATAGAATTCCCAACCCCTCTATTTTTGTCCGCCTACATTTTGGATTTCCTTCACAGGCTAATTGTACATTGTTTCAAAATCTGAGTCTTTTTGTTCAGCAAAATTATTGTTTAGACATGTATACATATATTGTATTTAATTTATACTTTAACATATGTAACATGTATTGGTCAACCTGCCATCTGGGGGAGGGGAAGGAGGGGAAAAATTAGAACAAAAGGTTTGGCAATTGTCAGTGCTGTAAAATTACCCATGCATATATCTGGTAAATGAAAACTGTAATAAAAAAAGAAGTCCTCCACATCAATAAAATATCATCAAAAAAATCAATAAAATATTGTCCAAATCACCGTGAAGCAGTATAAAATTATTCCATAATCACTAAACAGTTCTAGGTATTTGACTTTCCCATCTTTAAAATTCTTCTATTGGTCATTTTCAAGATGGATGCTAGGAAATATTATAGTTTAACCAACCGAGTGAGTGTTTTTCTCTTTGGTCTGTTTCCCCAACATTTCTTTTACAACTGTCTTTGTTTTTACCTTCTTGCATGTAATGAAAGTATCTAAACCAAAAAGAAGGACCACTTGAAAAACAAATGAATGAGAAAGGATTTAACTGCTTTCCATGTCCTAGGTTCTGTGCTGGGTTCTAGGGCTAGAAATGCAAGCATAAGATCATACAAGATCTTAATGAATTTTCATTCTCCGAGGTAAAGACGACATATATTGCAGAAGTGGGGAACAGGAAAAGGACTGTGGGTTTGGGGAATCTGCTCAGTAGGGAAGCTGAATGACATCTTTTTCTAGAAACAAATAGCAATATCAATTTAATCTCTTTGCCTAAATAAATAGGTAGGAGTAGTTACCCACTGGCTCCAAGAACTGACTATACGATTGCCGAAGTGGATGGGACAGGATAGGACAGGAAGGATGGAAGCCTCACCCAGCAGTCAGAACTCAACTCCATGGTGTCACAGCAGGATTACCCACCATGATAAGATCTTCTATCTGCTTCAGTAGTCTAGATTATATAGTATATGTACTTGACCTGAATGGGGATTGGATGTCCACCATGCCCAAGTCAACAGACTATATATAAAGGAGCCTAAAGTTAACAAATCTGTCTGGAGGATATTTCCGGCAGGCCAATCATATGTAGAACAGAATAGTAGAAAATAGAATCATAACTGCAATCCATAGCCCAAGGGGAGTCCTTCACAATGGAAGATGTATGGCATCGTGTTAAGGTTCCATGTTCAAATCTCACTTCTGAACATTTTTTTTCCTTGGGTAATCATAGGTAAATCACTTAATCTTTCTAATCCCAAATGCCTGCTATGTAAAATGGGGATAATGGCGCCTGTAAATCCTGACTCCCAGGAATGCTGTGAGGCTTGAATAAAATAAGGTAGCTAAAACTCTTCAGAAACACTACAGCGCCATAAGAACATCAATGATCATTATAATCACTTAGAGATCCCTTTACCCTCGAAACTCAAGATAAGTTTCACATAAAAGGCAAGTATGTACAGTGTCTATTTATATTTATAAACATGCCAACTTAAATATGGTTGGATAGGTATTTGAATTATTGATTGTTAAAACTTGAAGCCGAATCCCCCATCCATTAGTTCTTGTGAGAAGGCAGGAGACAGATTTATGATGCCGGAGTTTTTCTGGTTAGCTGGCAGTCGGCATTTCTATTAATTATAGCTCATGCATTAGATTCTGCAGAAGGTGTTATAAGCACAGAAAAGAGGCACCTCTATTATCCTACTTAAGGAGAGCTGGTTCCAGAGAACCGTGTTTGCTACTGGGGATTGACTCATGATTTGATTTAGGATCCAGGGAATAGATAGGGTAGTATCACCCACAGGAAAGGGGATCTGGCTTCCCTTAGGTGAGCCCCCTTCTAGTAGCTTTGGACGGTATCTGGGATCTCATAAAAAGGCTCGGTGCCTCCTGTGTAGCCTAGAAGTGAATTCAGAACAGCTAGAATGAAGCCGGCAATATCTGTCCATGAAACGACGAGAAGGTGGCCGGCTAACCATAGAGAGGTGATCTTGTCCCCAGGGAGAAGGAGACGCCCAGTGCGACTATGCTTGGAAACATCTGGGAGACAATGGAAACAGCGTCTACTGGAGCCACATCTGTCAGAGCTCTCATCTCCAGAGTCCCACAAGCCATTTCTGCCACCTGAGCAGAGTCAGCGGAGATTAAATCCATCAGAGCAGGACAGGCAAAAACCAGCATGATCACATCACCAGAAGACAGCGGGGTCCCTGCAGTTTGGGAGCTTGGGGTTCCCTTACCATACTGTGCCTCACCATGGGCCCATTTTTCCCATGAGTATTTGCATGAGAATTTGCCCCAGATTATTGGGGGAAAGGAATATTGTCTTTCTACTTTTCTCATTCTGCTTTTACATTAAATGTCTTTATTTTGAATTAACTATGTCTTCTGGTTGACTTATAGGTATACCGGTAGTGGCTCATAGACTGTAGTTTTAGTGGATGCAGAGTGACAGACCCCCTTATACCTTAGCTCTCATTCTCTTTAGGTGCAAGTTGTTCAAATCAACTTGAATTGAATTTTGAAGAAAACTAGGGACGAGTCAGTAGTTGGGGAGAAAGGGCATTTTGAGACATGGGGCATGTACAAAGACATGGAAGTAGGAGTAAATGTTGCCCATGGGAAACAACAAGTTGGTCAGTTTGTCTGGAACACAGAATGTGTGAAGGGAAGAACGGTGCACTGAGTTCTGGAAGAATCTCAATTAGCCAAGCTCTGTGTAGCCTTACGGACATCTAGGTGATGCTTAGTACATACAGCAGTGGGCTCAGAATTAGGAAGACCCATCGTTCTTTGTCCGAATTCTGCCTCAGACACTTATTATCTGTGTGACTCTGGGCAAGTCACTGAAATCTGTTTGCCTCAGTTTCCTCATCTGTAAAATGAGGTGGAAAAATAGAAACCACTGTAGTATCTTTGCCAGGAAGATCCAAAAGGAGTCTGGAAGAGTCAGGAAGGACTGAACAACAGCAACATACAGCCTTTCTTTGGGATTATGTCCTCTCACAGGAATGAGGCAGGGGGGCTGGTGTATATGAAGTCTGAGCCCTTGTTTTCCACCCTTGTCCATCGTGATGCTGGAAAAAGCGATCAATCCATTAAATTGATCAAGTGCTCAATCTGCAGCAGAAAATGTGCCGAATGCCAGGGAAATAGAGATTAATCAAAAACAGACCCTGCCTTCGAGGAGCTTCCATTCTACATTCTAAGTTGTCCTGGGCAACCTGTCTATCACTCTCAAATCTTTTGATTGTGTTTCCACCTATTTTATCTGACCAATTCGCTTGGGGCTGCTGGTGTCCCCTCTCCTGTCTGGGAGCCTTGTGGTTGTTTGAGGTGAGTGATCCTCAGCCCATCCACCTGCTCCTTTCAGAGTGCCAACTGTTGCCTGCTTACTTGGTGTAAACAAGGGATTGACAGACGCCCTTTATAAAACACAAAATCATTTTTAACTCTTCTTATTTAACTGTGGCAGCATGTTTTCTCCTTGTCCACTGTGGGCCCTGTCAAAACCTTGGACCCACATGCAGAGACAAGTTCAATCTTGGAGTTCTGGACCTTTTCTCTCAGACTCCATTTGCCCCCACCACAGGGCCCCGAGGAGCTATGGTTTCTCCAAAACAGATTAGGAAGTCATCGGAGGTGCAATGTAAATGAGGTGGAGGGTACGTAATTATTTTTCCTCAAAGAGGAGATTCCATGATCCCATGATTCAAAGCCTCCCAATCTAAGAAAATGGGGTTGACAGAGAGCATCGATTGGCTCGCCAGAGGTTCTCAAACTATGGCCCACTGGCCAGATGGGGCCCACTGAGGACGTTTATGTGGCCCATTGGGTTATGGCAAATGGGCTGAGGGGCGGAGACTTTTGTTGACTTTTTGAGCTTTTGTTTTTACTATAGTCGGGCCCTCCAACAGTCTGAAGGACGGTGAACCGGCCCCTATTTAAAAAGTTTGAGGTCCACTGGGCTAGACCATAGAATTGATGGATAGAAAGCTGGTCTTGAGGTCAAGAAGGCCTAGCTTCAAATCCTGATCGTGTCAGTGTGACTGTGGGCAAACGACTCAACCTCTCATAGCTTTGGGGAAGGCTCCCAGGTTCTCAGTTCCATCGCAGGGCTTGGTCTGCCTTGGGAGGGAGAAAGAGACAAAGAATTCTTCCACTCCTACACCAACAAAAGCCAGTCAAAAAGAAAAATATTACCCGGATAAGCTGCCTTGTTTGGTAAGGAGCTCCTAGTCTCTATAAATGTTGATCCCCTGAGGAAGCATAGGAAGGAATATCGAACCAGACCATGGATTGGACTTAGATGTCCCCTGAATCTACTTCCAACTATAAGAAAGTAAGACTGCGATATTCTATGTATAGTCCTGTGGTTATTTTGGGGGAGTGTCGGGGGAGGACATGTAAAAACCAAGCAGGCCTTGGTTCTCCCCAAGAAAGTGAGATAATTTTCTCCTTTTAGTGTAACAGCAGCAGTCTTCATGGAAATCTGTTCCTCAGGGGATACCCCTACTTCTGACCTCCACATGAACCCTGAGGTAATGGGATTTGAACAGGAAGTAAGGCTCACTGTGGCTATTCTGGAAAAAAAAAGAAATCCCTCTATTCCCTCCGATTTGCTAATTCTGTGACTAAAGAAACTTGCCCTAACATCTGGGGCTCATCACATCTACATATGAAGTCAGTCAAACATGTGAAAACAGGGGGTGGGGGGAGGAAGCAGCGAGAGGCTGCTTAGGGATGGCCCAGGGGATCTGGGTGCGGGAAGGTCCAGACCAGGCTTTGGACTGCTGTGATGATGCTGGGGCTGGGGAGGAAGGGTCTTCCTGTGGCTGCCTCTCAGTAATTTGTGGAAAGATCCTCTCCCCATCCTCCCTACCCCAGCCCCATGACCCAGCACAAACTTGGGCTTGATCACAAAGGCGGGATCAGCGAATCCTGTGAGGAGCCAAACTCCCAATCTCGTTTAGAGAATGGACGATCCATTCCCCGAAAGGGCCTGTCCAAAGCCAACTGGTGATAGCTTTTCCCCCTGGCGACTTCTGCTCGCTTGAAATCCCTGGGGCTGAGAGTCCCACTAGACCTTCTCCAACTGAGCCACCAACCTCCGTCCCCAAGTTTTCTTTCCTTCTGGCAGCCCCACCACCCTTCATTCCAAGCTTCTTAGAGACACTGATCATCTCTTTTATATCTTTAAGTGTCCAGAACCTAGCACAGTTCCTGGCCCACAGCTGGTGTTTAATAAATGTTTATTGATTGAGCAATCACTGATTGGCTTAAGGGTGAATGTGGGTATGGAGCAAGTTCCTGGAGGTAATGGTCCCTAAGGAAAAGAAACCCTGGGCTAAGCTAGAACTTGGGCTCGACCAGCAGGACCTCCTCTGGGGTTCTGTGACGACTGTGGTCTCTAGGGGAAGAGTGACTCTTCAGCAGAAAAGAAACATGTTTGGGAAGAGTCTTTGACTAATGACCCTTTCCCAGTCAATTTTCTCCGTCTTCTGAGCAGTTCGGATCTGGAAGGCAGAGAAATGAACAGCAAAATCTCAGAATCACAATCTCAGGTGGGAAAGAGCATTGAAGAAAACTTTCCCATAACAATTTTGACACAGAGAGGAACAGGACCTCATTGACCTCATGGGATCTGAGAACTGGTGGGCCTCCAGGGGCAAGATGGTCTTCCGGCCCTGAGAGGCAAACTCAAGTGACTAGTGAGAGCTTCTTAAAGGGACAAAGTCTGTGAGGGGGCAGACAGCAAAAGGACTGTGGCCCTACATAAGCTAGGCAGAAGTAGTAGTGGGGAAAGGGTGTCTCTGTTACTAATTTCTTATTAAGTTGGAAAGAATCCAACTTAGACTGAAAAAAAAAATCTTCATTGTGACATCCTTGGATACACCCACTCTTCACTTGAAGAGCTTCTAGGAGGAAAGTGTCCCCCCCTACAAGCTCACCCTCATTTTATGTCTTTTTAAGACTAACTTTCCCTTATAAAGACTAACTTCCCCTTACAATCATCTTGATATGAATACCTTTCCTACTTAGATCTATACTCTTTTGACATTATCTTGATCTACTTATACACTTTCTTAGAAATAATCCTTGGTTACTTTTCCTGCTTTTCTGAATCAATTAATTTTCTATAGATTCAAAGAACAGCAGAATCACAGAATTTAAGACTTGGAAGTGACCCCAGCTGGCATCTAGGTGGATTGGTTTCTGCAAGGAGACCCCACTGGAAGTGACTGGAAAAATGGTCACTAAGTATGTCCTTGAAGACCTCGAAGTAACTCCACCACACCATCATGCTAATCTCATTATTATACTACAGGCTGTTTACCTCCTGGGCAAGCCTTAGTACTTGATGCCAATGTATCTCAATGGATGGCCTTGGGATGGCGCCAATCCTGAGGGAGGTTTTTCAGATCTAACCATTGCTCCCGATTATGCCCTCAGGGGCCAAGCTGAACAGATTGGATATGTCTTCCATGGGACAGCCCTTCCATACTTGATGGCGGCTCTCCAAATCTTCTGTTCTCTAACTCAACATCCTCCATTCTTTAAATCATCTTTAAGTGATGTGAGTTCTAAGACTTTCACTTCCTCGTCCCTCTTCTGGATGCTCTCCAAGCGATCGATGATTTTCCTAAAAATCAGCACCCAGAAACGAACACAGTAGTCCAGGTGTGCCCCGGCAGATGTCAGCCCTCCCTGGAAATGCCAATAAATGGATATGCAGGTGACAAAAACAAGCATTAATTTAGAACAATTCTGAGGGACCTCCTAACACCTCTCAGATTGGCTAATATTACAGAAAAAGAAAATGACAAAAAGTTGGAGGGGATTCAGCAAAAGAAGGAAGGAAATAAGCATTCATTAAGCTCCTACTATGAACCAGGCCTGTGCTAAGTGTTTTACAAAACATCTTACTTTAATGCTCACAACAAACTTAGAGATGTATAATATTATTATCGACCCCATTTTAGGGCTGAGGAAACTAAGTGATTTTCCAGGAAGTATCTGAAACTGGATTTGAACCCAGGTTTTCCTAATTCTAAGCCCATTGTGTACCTGGTCACCTCTAGGAAAGATTGGTTATTTAAATAATCTTCTGCATCGCCTCCCATTTCATTAAGTCCTCCCCAGCTGTAACCTTGCACTGTTTCTAGGGGTCATTTCCTCCCTCTTAACTAAAATTCTAGTCCTCCCTGAGTTACAAAGTAACTCCGCCATCACCATCGCGCCGTATCGTTATTATACTACATGCTGTTTACTTCTGGTGCAAGCCCTGGTACTTGCTCTGGGACAGACAATCCCCAGTGATGGCTGTGCACCCCATCTCCTATTCTGGCCCCACATTTCCTCAATAATTCACCTGTTACAGGATGGAAGGAAAAGTGGTCCTTTGGGTGGCCATGAGCGAATGCAGAGCAGAGTTCAGTTAGCTGACTGAAGCTATTTCCCCGACCTCCACACCCACGGCAAATTTCAGCCCAGTGTCTGTGGCCAGATCAGATAACTGCGGTAACTTTCAAGGTCATGGACCGGAGTCTAGAAAGAGCTACCTCAAGAGAGCTCCCCGAGCGCATCCGACAATGTTCAGATGAAACCGGGTGAATGAGGCTGGGGAGTTACAAATGGAGGAAGGTGGCCTGAAGGAGGGACAGGAAGGGCGTCCGTGGCCAGACAGCCAGTTTTGGTCCTGGAACCCAAAGGATCCTTCAGAACAACCACAGGTAGTCTCCTACATCCCTGCAGCCCTTCCCTGCCCCCTTGGCTTGAAATCTAAAAAAAAAAAAAAAAAAAAAAAAAAAAAAAGGCAGCAGAAATTGAAAATATTACTCCGCCAACTAGAAAGAGGACTGACCTGGAAGTCATACTGGTTTGTACTACCAGGTGCTTCTTTTTGAACAAATGTGTGACCTTATGCCAGTCAATCATGTGAGTCAAGTAACTAGCACAGTGAACAGAACACTGGATCCGCAGGCCAGAAGATCTGAATTTGAAACCACCTTCAGACATTTACTGTTAGGTGATTTGGAAGCAAATGTTTTTATCTCTGCCTCAGTTTCTTCATCTGTAAAATGGAAATAAGAATAGCACCTATTTTCCAAGTTCTTTATGAGGATCAAACCTTTTGAGGCAGCTAGCTGGGGCAATGGATAGAGTGCTGCACCTGTGTTAGGATTACAATCTAGAGAAAAAGAACATTACACACCTGGAGTCAGGAACACCTAAATTCAAATTGGTCCTCACACTTATTAGATGTGTGACCCTGGGTAAGTCAGTTAACCCCTACCTGCCCCAGTTTCTTCATCTGTAAAATCAAGATAATAATTATAGCATCCATGAGGGATTATGAAAGACCTAGCTTTTCTCAACAATTCAGTGATCCAAGGCAATTCCAATAAACTTTGGATGGAAAATGCCATCCACATCCAGAGAGAGAACTATGGAGACTGAATGCAAATGGAAGCATACTATTTTCTTTTTTTTTAATAGTTTTTATTTATTAGATATATGCATGGTCAAATCTGGTCTCAGACACTTAAGACACTTCCTATCTGTGTGACCCTGGGCAAGTCACTTAACCTCAAAAAAAAAAAAAAAAATATAATATAAAAAAAATATATATATATGCATGGGCAATTTTACAACATTGACAATTGCCAAACCTTTTGTTCTAATTTTTCCCCTCCTTCACCCCCCCCCAGATGGCAGGTTGACCAATACATGTTAAATAGAAGCATACTATTTTCACCTTTTTTCTTTTCTTTTTTTTTTCTCTTGGCTTTTCCCTTTTGTTCTGATTTTTCCTTCCCAACAAGCCTCATATGGAAAAATGTTTAAAATGAAGGTTTGCATATAACCCATATCAGATTGCTTGCTAGCATGGGGAAAGGGGGAGGAAAGGGAAGGAGGGAGAAAAAATTGGAACTCAAAATCTTACAAAAATGAAAGTTGAAGACCATCTTTACATGTAATTGGAAAAATTATATACTATTAAAATAAAAATTTTTTAAAATAATAATTACACTACTTACCTCTCAAGGTTATGATAAGAATCAAATGAACTAAAAATGACAAACAAAGTACTTAGCACAGTGTGTGGCTTGTAGCAGGTGCCATATAAATAATAGTTATTATTATCATTATTGCTATTAGCAGTGGTGGTCCTGAAGGTATCAGGTAGCTTTTGGAGTTGGTTGAGCAAGGGAGTTAAAAATCAGATCTGTACTTAAGGAAAATTACGCTGGCAGCACTGTGGATGACAGCAGGATGGACTGGGCTGGGCAGAGGCTGGAGGCAGGGAGAACAATTAGGAGGCTATTGTAAACATTCTAGGTGAAAGATGATGAGGGCCTGAACCAAAGTGGAAGCTGTGTGAGTGGTTGGGCAAGATTTGGAGACAAAATAGATATATTAGGTGAGGGGAGTAAGATATCCAGGATTAAGCTGAGTTTGCAAACCTGGGAGACTGGAAGGATAGCAGTGACATTGATAGAAATGGGGGAGTTTGGAAGAGGGGAGGGTTTAGGGAGGAAATAATTATTTCAGTTTTAAATATGTTGAGTTTTAGGATGTCTCCAGGACATCCAGTTTGAAAGGTCCAATAGGCAATTAGTGATGGGACTGAAGCTCAAGGGAAAGAAGGGGCTGGTTATGTAGATCCAAGAGTCATCTGCATAAAGATGCTAATTCAGCCCACAGGATCTAATGAGGTTACTATTCACTGAAGTAGGATGTCCCATAAACAATGAGTGTATTTAGAAGATCTGGAATTAAAATCCCTAGTTTCTTATGTGATCTAAAAAAATTAGAAAATTAGACTAAATGGCCTCACAGCTTTCTTTCTAGCTCTTCTTTACTCAAGATATTAAAGATTTTTCTATGATCACAGTCCCTCCTTCTCTCTCTCTCTCCCTCTCTCTCTCTCTCTCTCTCTCTCTCTCTCTCTCTCTCTCTCTCTCTCTCTCTCTCTCTCTCTCTCCTCTTTTTCTCTCTCTCCCCCTCTTTCTCTTTTTTCTGTGTGTGTGACTCTGTATATCTTTCTCTTCTCTCTCTAATGTGTGTGTCTATCATTGTTTCTTTCTTTTTCTCTGTTTCTGTTTCTTTCTGTCTCCCTCCCTTTGTGTGTATGTCTCTCTATCTCTATCTGTCTCTCTCTGTATTTGTGCGTGCTTTGTGTCTCTCCTCTCTCTTTCACTCTATGTGTATGTCTCTCTGTCTCTGTCTCTGTTTCAGTCTGTCTATCTTTCTGTCTCTGCCTCTATCTCTGTTTTTCTTTGTCTCTGTTTCTTTCTGTCTCCCTCCCTTTGTGTGTATGTTTTTCTGTCTCTATCTGTCTCTCTCTGGGTCTCTCTCTTTCTCTCCATCTTTCTGTCTCTGTCTCTCTTTCTTTGTCTCTGTTTCTCTCTGTCCCTTCTTTCTATCTCTTTGTGTGTTTGTCTATTCTGTCTGTTTTTCTCATCAAAAGAATTAATAATCTGGGATGTTTATAGTAACAGTTTAAAAAGGCATTGTTGAGGGTTCTCCTGTGGGATTGGGGGAAAATAGGGAATTCATCTAACCATAAATCATCATCATTCACGGGAAATGAATGAAATCCCCTCAGAGAACCTGCATAAGGGTAACCTTGGGCAGAGGAAGCCTGACATGGTGAAGAGAGCACAGGATTTCTGGATTCGGAGTCAGAAGATTTGGGTTCAATCTTGGCTCTATGATGTCGGGCTAGTCACTCACCCTTTTTGAGGATCAGTTTCCTCCTCTGTAAAATCCGGAGATTGGACTAGTGAAGCTCTCAGTTCCCTTTAGTCTTAAAATCCTGTAGTCCTATGGGAATTGGTCGGTTGCTTTGTGTCTACCTTTGTGAAGGAATTCATGATTAATCTTCTTCCTTATTTCCTAGACATAGAAGGCAGTCAGAGAAACATTGCCACAAGTCCCACTAGAAGATGTGTATTCAGGAAAGGAGGTGAAAAACTTAATGAAAAATCTCATGCCTGGAAGAATTCATAAATAACCCATATACTGTAGGAAAAATTGAGCTTGTGTGGGCGAGTTACAGCAGCCCTGGGACATGGGGAAGTTTGATGCCCTTGACTTGTGCAGCTGGACTTGTTTGTGATGGTTACCCTATGATTCATGGGTCATGAGTAATTGTCCCATCAGTATCACTGTCACTTTCATGTCCTCCCTGATAGTATTTCATACTTATCAGAAATCTTGCCATCTTCATTTTCCAAGGCATCTCTGCATCTGGTAACTTGGGAATATGATTTCATGCCTTACTTTCTGAAAGATGAGTGTCCCCAGGTTCTGCTGCAGAGAATCCCAAGCTCACACTACCAGCATGCAGACAGTAGCGGTCACTGTTGTATGCATGCTAATGAAAGCAACATTTGCCTCAAGTCTGGTTTTCTCCTAAAACCTCATGATACTCTAGGGGGAAACCACAGAATTGGAATGAAGAACAGCTCTAGAAATCTTGGCCAAGTTGCTAACTGTATGACTGTGAGAAAGCTACTTTTCCTCGATTTCCTCATCTGTAGAATGTTGGTAAGAATATTCGATCAGCTAGAGACAGTTTGAGAAAAGTGCTTTGTTTCATGGCCCTCTTACTTTTTATCCCTTTCTCCTTTCTCAGCAGGGAGGGATCATGGGAGCAGAGATGTAGAGCGAGGCCGTTAAGTACAACACCTTCATTTATAGGAAATTCAGATCAAGACAAGTTATAAGGTTTGGGTGAGGATGCATAAAAAGTGTGAGGCAAAATCCAGGTATCCGAAGTCCTAGACTCCAAGTATACTACTCTATCAACTACTGCACATTGGCCAAGGTTGGCCAACCTGGGATAGTTACAAAGGGAGGGAATATACTTCTTATCCAAAAGAAAAAAGAAAAAGAAAAGAAAAGAAAAGAAAAGAAAAGAAAAGAAAAGAAAAGAAAAGAAAAGAAAAGAAAAGAAAAGAAAAGAAAAGAAAAGAAAAGAAAAGAAAAGAAAAGAAAGAAGAAGGAAGGAAGGAAGGAAGGAAGGAAGGAAGGAAGGAAGGAAGGAAGGAAGGAAGGAAGGAAGGAAGGAAGGAAGGAAGGAAGAAAGAAAAAAAAAGAAAGAACTATGAGAGGTAAGGTGCTATATAGGCAGTTGGTGGTACAGTCGATAAAGCAGTAAGTCCAGAGCCAAGATCTGAGTTCAAAACTGGCCTTAGACAGAGACCTAAATTTCCTAGCTATAACCTATGCTTAACCTCTCCCCAACTCAGTTTCCTTAAGTGAAAAATGGGAGATAAAAGTCACCTACCTTCCTGGGTTGTTGTAAGGATCAAATGAGATAGTATGTGAAAATTGATTAGTCAAGCAATTAGCACATAGTAGGTGGATATAAATGTTTATTCCCTTCCCCAGATGGTCAAGATGCCATTTTGGACAAAAGATAACTTGCTCTGTTTTTGGTCTGCCCTTGCCTACGACCCAATTGTTGTTTGTTCTTAATTCCTCCCAAAATCATGAAATCAACAGGAGAATGCCATGGCACACAAATTAACTGGATTTGAATGAGGGAGGGTTGTGTAAAGTCACTGGCCTCACTTTCTCCTCTGAAGCCATCTGAGTTCAGTAGCTAGATATTAGTCAGGATGACTGAAGATGACCAAGGCCTTCCCCTCAACAACCAAGCACTCAGCCATTAATAAGCAGACTGGGAAAAATGGTCCACATCAGAGCAAATGATGAGCAGTAAGGCAGGAAGAATCAGATGGGATGAGCATCAGGGGCTGCTGTCAAGAACCAAGATTGGAGTTGAGAAGGGATCTGACTCAGCTCCTGAGCTTCCTCCTTTCCCATCCCATCTGGGGGGTGTGCAGTCCTCAGAAGAACATGAGTTAAACCACAAGGGAGAACTATTGTTTCCTACACTCCTCTGTATGTTGTGGAGTCTGAGGCTGGAAATGAAACACCTGAACTCTTTCTTTCCCGGAACCCCAGGTTTGGAGCATGTCTATAGGCTGAATTGCACAATTTTAGAGAAAACAGCTAATCCAACCCATACATAAAGTTGAATCCTCCCTAGTACATCCATGAAAAGAAGGCATTGCCATACAGCTTTCCTTAGGGATCTGGATAAGGAGGAACCCACTTCCTTCTAAAGCAGCCTGGAATAGTTTTGATAGATGTTTCCTGAAGCCAAATCTCAATTTGCCTCTTTGTAGCTTCTATCATTGCTCCTAGATCTACCCCTACAACCAACCAGAATAAATTTAATCCCATATATCATATACCATATAAATTTAATCCCATATACCATATACCATAAATCCCATGTGGTATTTAATTACCTTATACATGGTAATATCTCAAGAACTGAAGGATAGCTACTATAGCCTTCCTGGTTGAATCCAGGAGAGATTTGAGATATGTAGCTTTGAGAAAGATATTTTATGGTGTGTTGTTAACTTATTATCTCTTCTTCCAATCCCTTCCTTCTTCCAAATGATCCTATTACTCTTGAAGACACTGCCATCTCCACCATCAGACAAGCTCCCAATCTCAATGTCATCTTTGATGTGATTTGCCCAAATCCATTGCCATATCTTGACAGTTTTGCCTTCCCATCTCTAGTGTATATCTCCCTCTCTCCACTCACACAGCTTTTATCCTAGTTCAGGCCCTAATCACCCTTCACCTGAGGTACTACAGCTGTTTTTTAAATTATCTCTTCACCCTAAGCCTCTCCCTATTTCAATCCAACCTCCACACAGCTGGCAAAATGATTTTCCTTAAGCAAAGTCCAAGAGAGGAAGCCAAGTGTAGCATGATTTCGGAAAAGTAGAAAAAAGTAAACCTAAGTTTCTTCCTCACTTATCTACTCCCCTGCCTGCCTAACTCCTCTAAACAGATCTAGAAACTGGACAGCATTTCATTCTGGTCAAGAAATCCAAGAAAATTCAGAGTGAAGAATCTTTCTAAGCCAGATTGATATATAGAGACAGCATGAAAGATCAGCAAACACTGGAGATAGTCTGGCCAAACACTTGAAATCCTGGAATAACACAATAATCAGCCCCTCAAGAAAGCAGAAGCAGCAACAGGACTAGCCCAGATGGACATCTCTAAAGTTGTGCAAAACCCAACCTTAACATAAAGTATAAAGTCTGGAAGTAAGCTAGAAGAATGTACAAAGCAAAACAGAATCCCATCATTTAAAAAAAATGATAATGATGATAGCAACTCAAGACACAAACCCCAAAATAAGAGAACAATTTCAAAACATCTACATATAAGCAAAGCATCAAGTAAAAACATAACTTGGGCACACATTCAACTAGAATTCCTGTAAGAGATGAAGCAAGAATTTTTTTAAAAATTGCTTTTTAAAAATAAACCAAATGAGAACAATTGAGGAGGGAAGTAGAAAAGAAATGAAAACTATGGGAGATAGAATTGGAAAAGGAATTGACAGCTTGGCACAAGAAGTAGAAAATTTTCCCCAAGCAACATACTCCCTGGAAATGACTATGAGCTAAAGGAGAAACTGATATCATGAGACAAAAAGAGATTTAAAAAAAAAGTAAAAGATTGAAAAAATATAAAGGAAAATGGAAGATATCTCAAAACAAGAACAACTAACCTGGAAAATAATTCAAAAAGAAATATTTTAAGGATCATTAGGTTATCTAAAAATTGTGACCAAATAAGGAACCTAAACAACATATTTTAAGAAATCATGAAAGAAAATTGCCTAGATGTCTTAAAACCGGAGGGCAAAGTGTAACTATGAGACTCCACTGGTTTCCTCCAAAAGAAATGGAAAATAAAAATTCCTAAAAACATTTTCACCAAAATCCAGAGCTTTCAAATCAAAGAAAAAATACTGCCAGCAACTAGAAAGAAAGAATTCAAGTACCAAGGAATCACAGTCAAGCTTACACAAGATTTAGTGGCCATCACAATTAAGAAACAGAAAGCTTGGAATATGATATCATACAAAGCTAAGGACAAAGCTTAGGACAATAAGTTTAGGACAAAGAATAACTTGCTCAGCAAAACTGAGTATGATTCTAAACAGGGGGAAATTGATCTTTAATAAAATAGAAGACTTTATTGCTGACAAAAAGATGAGAGCTGTGAAGTAGTCACACGAAACATAGAAAGGTAAATATAAATAAAAAATCACAAAGGACTAAACAAAGATAAATGTTTAAATTCTAATATGTAGAGTTGATACATGTCACCTTTGAACCCTGTCATCTGGAGTCATAGAAAGAGTCTAACTTGACAAAGGGCCTGGAAATGGTTTTTAGGAGCTTAAAAAGTCTTGAAAAATTTAAAAGAAGACTCAGAAGGGAAGAAAAGGAAAACAAAACTAAAATGTTGGTAGAAAATTAGAGGAAATTATCTCACATAATCAGATTGTGCAAAAAAATTATGCAAACCTGTAAAGAGGTATGGGGAAAGAAGGTGAAACTTGGATCTCATTCTCATAAGCAAAACAAAATCTAAGAATGTATGAAATTATTTATAGCTGCTTTTTTGCAGATAATTAGAAACTGAGAAAGTGTTCATAAATTAGGGAATAGTCAAAAACATTACTGTATATAAAAATGACAACATGCTATTTTGCTATAAGAAATTATTAGGTAGTGCAGTAGATAGAGCACCAGCCCTAAAGGAGGACCTGAGTTCAAATCTGGGTCTCAGACACTTAACACTTCCTAACTGTGTGACCCTGGGCAAGTCATTTAACCCCAATTGTCTCAGGAAAAAAAAAGAAAAGAAATGATGAAGGGGAAAATGATGAAGTTTCAAAGAAAACTGGGGAGATCTGTACAAATTGATGCAGAGTGAAACAAATAGAATCAGGACAGCAATTTATATAAAGAAAATATTAGTATAAAGACAAATTTTGAAAGACTTGGAAATACCAGTCAGTATAATGAATAACCATGATTCCAAAGAACTCAAGATAAAAATGCTATATGTGAAGGATATATTTGTCTATCTCTCCCTTCACAAATGTTTTGATTAACCACATATGTTTGTAGTAAGAATTTTGCTTTTGCTTTTTTTTTTTTCTTTCTCAGTGGGAATAGGTAGAGAGGAGAGATGTATTTTTGCTGATGGAAAAAATAAAATGTAATTTTTAAAAATCAGAAGTCTAACCATGTCATTTTTCCTACTCAATAAAATTAAGTCTCACCCTGTTACATCCAAGAACAAAATTTTTAAAAATCTTCTGTTTGGTATTTGAAGACTTCATAAGATCCCTTCTTATCTTTCCAATCTTCTTGAAGTTTACTGTTCTTTTCTTACTCTACCATCCAGCAATGTTGACCCTAATGCTGCATACAACACTACATGTCTTGACCTCCTGTCTTCCCACTGATTGTTTCCCATGCCTGGAATGTTCTCTCTTATCATTCCCATTTCCTGATTTTCCTGGCTTCCCTGGTTTCTTTCTAGACTCATATCAAATCTCACCTTTTACAGGCAGCTTTTCCTGCTGTCCTTCCCTACTTCCTACAACCTAGTGATTATACCTTCCTTATGAGATTACTTTTTATTTATACTGTTTATAAAAATTATAATGTATATATGTACATAGTTATTCACATAGCTCTCCACTTCAAATATAATCTCCTTAAATACAGAAACCATATTTTTTGCCTTTCTTTGTATCCCCAGTGTTTAGCTGAGTGCCTTGCACATAGTAAATATTTAATAAATGCTTGTTGACTGATTTTATCTGAATCTGTGTGCAAGGTACTGTTCTTTTTATACATTAGAAGTTTGTTTTCTGAAAGAGACAGAGAGAAAAAAAATTGTGTAAAGAAAATCCATAAAATTCACTTGTAAAAAACCCCACAATCTCTCAGACAAAATGTTGATGAGAGACAGTCTATTCTGAGAAACAGATGGAAAATTCACTTTTAGATAAATGTAGGCAATGACTAAAGTAACTTGTCTATAAAGCATTGTACTCTATAAGCTCATTTGCACATGACTTTTTAGAATTTTAAACATTATAATTGACAAATTTATAAATCAAGAAATTATTTAAAGGTGGTAGGAAGATAATATTGGGGTTCATACCCTGCAGAAGTTGGATTTCTTGCATTTTAGTTCAGAAAATGAGTTGCTGACTACCAGGAGGTTCTGATTTGAAGCATGTGGAATAAAATTCCATATTCTTTGTTTTAGGCAAAAATCTGTTAGAAACATTTTTATTAATTTAGATTATTCTAATATAAGCATTTCTGCCTAAAGAGAGAGAACCAAATATAGATAAAACCACCCCATGACTCTGAAAATCTCTTTTTGACAAGCAGTTTTCAAGGTTATAATTTATAAAGTTCCTGAACAAGGAAAATTTTACAATATGATAAAACATAGCTACACTGTTCAGGTTAAAGTTCAGTTAACATTTTGCTTCATCAAACAGAACAATAGTCACTTAACTTTTGGCACACCCTTGGAGAATCATTTTCTTAAAACCATTCAATCTCTCTTTGACCATTCCCTTTAAGGATTCTGGTCAAAGGTGAATTCAAGAGATATTTCCATTAACTGAAGTAATCAAAGAGACTTTTTCCTTCTCTTACTCTGATAATTACCCTAATAAAGTCAATGTGGATCAGCCAAGGGCTCTTTCCCTTAATTACTTCAAGGAAGAGTCCTTTCCTGGGTTGATGTGGAGAGAAAGGAGCTGGATATTCTTTCTAAATTGATAGTTAAAGAAAGACTGATGAGGTTTCTCTTTTACTTTAGTTCAAAGGCTACAAACTAGGCTAATTTTTAAATACTTTCTTAATATTTCTAAAAGAGGGAGCTGAGGATCAAAGCTGCTACAAACAAGGGAGGTTATAAGAAGCCAATTAAGCTATATAAAACTGATTCCAAAAGCTTTAAGAAGACAAAGGAAGACAGAAGAAGCAGGAGAATAAACTGAAAGAAGGAATCAAAGAAGCTCAGGAATAAAGATAAAAAAGATCTGAGGAGTTCAGTAGTCCTCTTGCTTAAGACAACTATTTTTCACTATAATAGTGTAACACATTTTCAGAGCCCTATTAAGGGCGGCTGTGAGCTAAAAAAAAAAAAATATATTGTCTCTGCTTTATCAGTTCAAGAGCAGAAAAGGGACAGCTTCTCCCAGGAGTAAAGACCAGAAGGAATATAGCTAGCAGCAAAACAACTTTATGTGGTGCATATTGTCCCTAAAAGGAGCAAGGATATCATAGTCTGTCCTACAGAACTGTGAGCTTTGTTAGACACATGGGTTCCCCAATCATATGTTTCTTTAAAAAGTTGCTCTAAGTGTGTTCCTGCTCTCTCCCTTGGACACCACCTGCATTGTCAGACACTGCCCACAGGCTACACTGCCCATGTGGGTGTATATATGCTATATATACAAAAAGCGTAAAACTCTCTCCATAGCATCCAACAGTGTCCATATGTTCAGAGTGCAAGAGGGTTGTTGAGAAGGACGATGCTGATGATGGTATATCCAGATGATGGGTTAAAGCTCGGGGAAACATAGTCAATTCAAAGAGGCAAAGTTATCCAGCATGTACAGACTCAGAATAATGCTGAATATGTGTGTGTGTGTGTGTGTGTGTGTGTGTGTGTGTGTGTGTGTCCACTCTAATTAAATGCACAAGACATTGTGGCTGTCCACACTCAGAGAACTAAAAAATAAAAGGTGATGGTCAAAGAATCTTAGAAAGCTTGATTCTTTCTGGCATCCTCCTTCAACAGTATGGAATAACCAGGGATGATGGAGAGTCTTTGCAGAGCCTGTCCTTTTTAATGAATGTAATTAGGTTAATGGCTAGCAATGCCCCCTACTGGTTAAACTCATAAACCTTAAGTTGCTATAGAAATGTGACTTCTCTGATTTGATTCTCTAATAATGATGAAGATGATCCATTCAGTCAATCATCAAGCATTAATTAATCATTTATTATACATTAGACACCTGTGCTAAGTATTGGATGATGGTGGTAATGATGATAAATAGCTAAGATTTGCAAAGAACCTTAGGGTTTGCAAAGAATCTGTATACAGTATTTCATTTGTTCCTGCAAAGATTGTCACAATTATTTTGCAGATAAAGAAACTGAGGCTCAGAATCATCACATGAAGTATTAGTTACTTGGGAAATGTCACAAACAGATGTTTAATCCTATCTTACTGTTTCCTTTGTTAAATATACCATATGGATCCCTCAAAATAATATTTTAAATAGACAAAATAAAATAAAATATTACAAAGAGATAATAATTATAATTATTAGTAGTAGTAGGTGGCATTTATGTAGGACTTCAAAGTTTGTGGAAAAACTCCACAAATATCTCATTTTATTCTTACAACCACACTGGGAATATGGTGTTATTATTATTCTGATTTCATAGGTGAAATTTCTTAAGACTAAATAATTTGCCAAGTCACACAAATAATCAATATCTGAACCAAGATCCTTTCATTCCACATCCAGTATATTTTCTATTCTAAATTATTCTATGTTTAATACTTCTGCAAGCCCTTCCCTCAGATTTGCCTCTCTCCTCAGACTTTTTCTAGTTCATTGTTCCTCTAAAGCATTTTGGTACTTTCTTCTCTAGCCTGTCTTATAATCACTAGATTTTATAATCACTACATTATAAGCTCCTTGTCTCATTCATCTTAGTAGCCTCCTCAGAATTTGGTATAAATCCTCGTCTGTAATGAGGAGCTTAACAAAGTTTGCCAAATTAAGTTTAATACCTAAAAAGGCAGATGTGATATCTGTCAAGTTCTATCAACACCTGACATGTTATAACCATCACATTTCATATGAGTTTGACAATAAGGATCAATTTTCCCTAGTGTAGAAACAGCTCTGTGGACCTCTCTCTTGGTAATAACTGAAACCTGCTCTGGTGAATGAACCTTCCTGAAGATACCAGTGACCCCAAACCTGCTGCAGACAGATGAGACCCAAAGGCACCTCACAAATCTTTTTGTATGGAAAGCAAAATAAGGCATAATTCATGGTACCTGAATACGCAGATATTAGAAAAATATTGGAAAACCGAGAGGCTCAAAAGACATTGCTTTCAAACAAATTAAAACATCACCAGGTGTATTTTCTAGATGTCTGACCCTGGATTTTAAGACAAAAGACTTTGGTTTGAATGCTGAAGCTATTGTGACATTAATATTAGCCATGTTGCCTTTCTCTTTGAGCCTCAGATTCTTTATGGCAAAATAAAGACCAGTTTAGTCTGGAATCTGTAAACTTGTTTTAAAATTTAAATAATTATGCTTAACTATCTAGGTGACAAGGTGTATATGAACTTGAAGGAAGGAAATCCTGAGTTCAAATCTACCCTCAGAAATTTGCTGGCTGTGGAACCTTGGACAAATGACTTGATCTGTCTGTGTCTCAGTTTCCTCATTTATGAAATGAAATCAATAATAATACCAAACTCCCAGTGTGGTTGTAAAAGTAAAATGAGTTATTTATAGAGTTTTCCACAAACCTTGAAATCCTATATAAATGCTAACTTCTACTACTTCTATTAATAATAATCATAATAGGGGGCAGCTAGGTGGTGCAGTAGATAGAGCATCAGCCCTGAATTCAGGAGGACCAGAGTTCAAATAGTCTCAGACACTTAACACTTCCTAGCTGTGTGACCTTGGGCAAGTCACTTAACCCCAGCCTCAGAAAATAATAATAATTATTATAATTATAATAATAATTATTATTATTATACTATTCCTTTGTAATACTTTATTTTATCTTTTTCAAGGGATTATTCTGAAGAGTCCATAGCCTTCACCATATTTCCAAAGAGATCCCGCATGCATGGATGATAGATCATGGAGCGTGGATCCTTTTGGAAATCTGGTAAAAACCTTAGGTATTCTGGAAGTAGATAATAATTGGAATTTATATGAGCATTATATTGCAAAATGTCTTACATAAACTATCTTATTTGAGCTTCACAATGACCCTCTGAAGTAGGTTCTAGAATCACTATAGTGTCCATTTGGCTAAGTCTTAGAGAAATAAAATGGCTTGTTTATGGTTATATAGTTGGCTTTTGTAGCAGAATAAGAAAGGAGATCTTCCTGACTCTAACTCTAACACACTATCCATTAGACTAGATCATACTACTCTAAAGTTTGCCTAAAAATAAAACTCATTCCATGGGAGATTACAATGAGAAAAAAAATAACATGGAAGAGATTAGTGAACATGAAAATTTTTACACAAAATCTTATTCATATAGCTCATCATATATTGAGATAATTCTAGGTTCTATATAAACAGAGCACAAGTTCTGGTGGGTTCTGCCATGCTGGAAAGGTTTCGAATATGATCCTTAAATATACCACGTCTATTTTTCAAGGACCCATCTAGAAAAGTATAGCGAGAAATAGCCAGTAGGCTGATCACTTAATAAATTCTTTGATCATAGCAATCCATGAAATAAACTTATAAATGCTCTAAGGCTCTATACAATGCCCTTCCATTTCTTCCATGATCATACAGAATGGCAGAGGAGGCTGTCACAGCTTTTAGTCATCTATAAAGATAAATTTAGTGGCCAGTATCCCAATGGTGAGTTCTTTGCCCAAAGACCAAAGAACTGAATCACATTAATCTTGAAATGATTGCTTCAATTAAAGTCAGAAAAAAAAGAACTTGAGTTTCCATGGGAGGAAAAATCATAGGGGAGGCAAAGAAAGAAATTGGCAGAGTTGATTTTATTGAACATTCAAAGAAAATAACATCAATTTTATGAGACATGGTCATCTGATAGTATAGCATTAATGATGAACAATTGCAAAAATACCACCATGAAAATAATTGCAGTTTTTGTGCCAACATTTCTTACTAAGGATGATGCAGAAGGATTCTGAGAAGAATTCTACAAGACCTTCCAAATTAAATCCACATTTGCTTTAATACTTGTTGATTTCAAAGCAAATGATGACATAACAGGAGAATGAAAAATACATTGGAGAAGATGATTGAGAAGGAGCCAGAAGCTCTACCATTACATATCACAAACATTATCTTTAAAAAGAAAGTCAGGAGATGTTACATATGGTAAACACCAAAGAATTTTTCATTTATAAGTTAAATTGACTATATCTTAACATAGAGAAAATATATTCCAAAATTATTCATTATGACAAAGTTGGAGTAATTCTGATGAGATTAGTAGCAGATTCAGGGTTCAGGGAACCAAATGAAGAAGTTTAACTCTCCTAAATCCCCTAAGGATTTGGTACAGGGTAGGAAGTTATGGGAACACCCCTTCTAGCAGCACAGAGGTCCTTTGTAAAGGAATTTATGAACCCAAAAAGCTAGATGGATAAAAAAGAATCATTGACATTGGGAAGTCAGCCTTTGCTATGCTTGAATAGAAATTCCTTAGTGGCAAGGTCCCGGCAGAGAAGTAAAGTTTCTTGTAGAGAAATCCTGACAGAGAAATATAAAGCCTTGTTAAGGAAATAGATGAGGATGATAAAGAGAGGGTAATGCTGAAAGAGAATATCATTTCAGTGGGCAGAGAATGGCATATTAGGTCCTCTGCAAGGACTGAGCCCCAAGTTGGCTCATTTTATAAGCTTTGGCAGGGGGTTTGCTTTTGATGAGAGCTGGGTTCGATTTGAGCTGGAATTTGAATAGAAGTAAATGAGTGTCTCTAAATTTGATCTTTAATTCAATGGGAAACTTAATCAGTAGTTAGTGTTATCAATGGGGGTGGTGCCCATGTCTCAGGATAACAGAATGAAGCTGTTTGTCCTGTTTTCCTTGGGCAGGGTCTTTTACAGAGGCCAGGATTCAAAGAGACTTTCTCTTTGAAGGAGTTTTAGAGAGTTTCAGGGTCCCCCCTCATCAATTCAAGGATGAATCAACGTTAAGAAAAGAATTAGCATGACAAATTATATTAACAGCAAAGAGAGGCAAGAGACACTACCGCCATGTGTAGAAAGATCATAGGGTCTGGGTTCTGATCCACTCAATAACTTGGATAAAGACATAGATGATTCACTCATCAAATTTGGACATGACAGAAATCTGGAAAGAAGAGTTGGCATGTGTCTTATTAAGGCACCTACAATGTACCAGGCATAATGTTAAGTGCTTGATGACACTCTTGAAAAATCTACTCCATGATAAAGTCAAGATCCAAAAGAATCTTGATAGACCAGAGTATTCAATGTTGTGTACTGTGTACGTGGCATGGAAGAGAGGAGAGCCTTGATGGGCACACACTGTTCTCCTGGCTCTCCTCTCTTCCAGGCCACGTACACAGTACATAACAATTTAATGTCAAATTGATGGAAGTTTTGCACTTAGATTCAAAAAATCAACCTCATAAATAAAAGTGGGGGGTGATTGGATAGCAGCTATTCTGAGAAAGATCTGGGAGATTTAATGGACTTATATATCAGCTCAAACCAGCATTGACTTAGGAGAGCCAAAAAACAAACAAACAAACAAACAAAAAAAACAAAACTAATACAGTTTTAGGCTGCATTAAGAGGGACATAACTTCTAGAAAGAGGGAAGTGATTTAAATCCACTCCATTTTGCCCTCATCACAATTCTTATAAAGTGTTGTATTCAAAGTATCATGAAAAAATTTGAAAAGAAAGAAAAAGGAACTTAATTCAGCAAAACTACCCAACACATAAACCACGTTTGGCAGTATATACAGCATTCCACACCCACAGTCTTCTGCTTTGCAAAGTGGTGCATTTTCTCAACTCTCCTCTGGGGCCAAGCTTCATTGTAATTACAAAACATCGAGCTCCTTTTTTTTTTCTTTCTGTTTTCATTGTTGCTCATTATTCTGTATAAATTTTCATTGGACATATGTTGTAGCCTACTTCACACCCATCATATACTTCTCCATTTTTTGGAGGTGAACCATAACTTTGATTCTGTAGAGACTCTAGTACTCAGTGATTCAGAGTTACAGGCTATATCCAAAAGAATAGTGATGCTAAAAATATGGCTGTACACATGGCAAAGGTTTTTTTTTTCTTTTCTATTTTGTATTTAAATTTTAAATAAATACACAAATTTAATTTTTTAAATGAACCTTTATTTCAAAAAGAAGGTTGAGATCCTTAAATTCACAATGCAATCAACTCTTTTTTTCCTCTTCCTGTTCAGTTTTTTAACCCAGTTTATTGTTTACCACAAGGTCCAAACAAAATATGAGTCCTGATGTACCAGCTTTATGGATTGTCCATTCAAGTCCATATCAGACAGCGGACAATAAATATTTTTCATCTGCTGGATTTTTTCTGCATGGATAATCAGACCAAATTCTTTTAGATAATTATGCATCTCATTTAGGATGGCATTCAATGTTCTAAAGTACGATACAATTAGCACAAAGTCATCAGTAAATAGGACTCTGTATTAGACGTTTATAATCAAGTTCTATTGTTCCTTGATATTAATAACCAAAGAGTGATTGAGGTGATCTGCTATTATATCTTTGAAGGGATTATATGATCTTGACATATGTAAAGGAGACCCCCTGTTAGAGGAGAACTTTTGAGTATCCTTTTTACTTTCCTAAGTCACTTTTTTTGTAGCCAGGGAACAATTGACAGGATGAGGGTTTATATTCTCTAGTTGTGGGACCCTTCTCAAAACTTCATCAATAATATATATATATATATATATAAAAATTATATATATATATATATATAAAGTAAGAAGATAGATTTGGTTATTGCTTAGACATTTAGTCATGACCAACACTTTGTAACCCCATGAGGAGTTGTTTTGTTTTGTTTTTGGCAAAGATCTTAGTGACTTGCTCAGCTAATGAGTTTGTACTCAAGTCTTCCTGACTTTGAGTAGAGAGATGGTACAGTGGATAGTGTGATGGGCCTGGAGACAGGCCGACCCTGAGTTCAGATCCAGCCTCAGATATTTACTAGCATGCATTTAAGGCAAATCATTTAGCCTCAATTTCCTCATCGTAAAATGAACAGGACAAGAAAATGACAGACCCCTCCAGTATCTCTCCCGACATGACTGAAAAATGACTGAACATCAGCTTCCTAACCTAAGGCCTAGTGCTCCATCCATTGAGCTACCTAACTACCCCAAAGTTTGGTAATTATTTACATTTTTTAAATTTAAATTTTAAATAAATACATAAATTCAATTTTTTAAATGAACCTTTATTTCAAAAAGAAGGTTGAGATCATTAAATTCACAATGCAATCAACTCTTTTCTCCTCTTCCTGTTCAATTTTTTAACCCAGTTTATTGTTTACCACAGGGTCCAAACATTTTTTTCAAAGCACTATATTTGATAATTACTTCCCTTTAAGATTTCTTATTTTCTGAAATATATATAAATTCACTCTAAATTGTTATTCCCTCCAGCATTGACTTTTAGTCTAGTCTAATTCCTCTTCCCATCTCTGTTTCCTTCAGAATCATTTCCACATCATCTTCCAGTCACCCAGGGCCATATAGACCCAGGGTCTATATATGACGGTTCTCTTATCATCAATGGACCAGAGAAATTTGGTACAGAACAATCTGAAGCTATTTCCCTTCTTTCATTAGTTTGTTGTCCAACTTCTAGTTTCTTCCTCAAATAACCTTCAGATAATTTGAAATTGTTAAAACTCACACCAAAGTTTTTAGTAAATTTGTTTTTCCCTCCATTTCTTTGCACTATTTTATGAAAGGCTATTGCCCACAATTTTCTGCCATTTTCTGCTATAAGGTTCGTCAAATAAGTTTGCATTCTAAACCTAGGCAATCCATGCTTGGTAGAAAGACCAAAAGATCACTGGATGAGACAATTTTAAGACCATTTTGTCCTTCTTGAGAAAAGTTGCTTAGACCTAGATAAAACTTCTTTAAGAAATGAGAATAATATTGAGCTAAAGCCTATTATTTTATCCATTTTTCACTTTTAAATATAAACAGCTTGATTAAATAGGACATTTTGGCACTGCCTAAAATGCTCATTACATTTCCTTCTCATTTTTTCTCTTTCTTCTAATTTGGTATTGATTTTGATTATTTCTCTAACAAGTCAATAGTCCATGTGTACACTGACAGCTGACTAGGAAATGACTCTCACAACTATAATCAATTTCTTGTCTTTTAAAATGGAATCAATTTTCATTTCTGTGATGTTATTTGGTGTTCTTCATGTCCAGAGCTCTTAATTCTTCAATCAAATGTGTGTGACATATGGAAAGAAATGTTCAGACAAATGTTTAACAAGCAGCTCTCTGGAAAAAATCCACACATAAACTTTTAAACCTTTTCTCTACCACTTCCTTAAGTCTAGACAATCAACAAAACAATAAATCAAGCTCTGGTTTGTTATTGATTTCTAAAGTATAAATGTTGACACTGAACATTTAATGAATTTAACAATTGACTCTCCAGAGTTTCGAACTGGCTTCAGAGCCCTCTTACATATTAAACAAGCTTATACAGGCTTCTATTGTTTCTAAGTTTTTAACCACATTTTCCAACATCTTTTCCCTTGCTTTTTTCCTATATTTATTTTTGTGTTCTATGCAGAATATTAGAATGTAAATTGATTTAATTTGAAGGCAATTATGGGCTGATCATAGAATTTCCTTCCCTCTACATGCTCTACAAAAGATGCTGGCACATAAACTGTAATGATTTTCATGGTGGTCTTTTCATGAGTAAGAATATGTAAGAAGACCAAGTATCCCATGGAATATTGTCTGTCTCTTGGCCATGATAAAATCAACTCTGATTCTCCTAAGTCTTTTATATGTCTCCCCTAAAAAATGCATGATCCACCCTTCTATTTACCATAGCATTTTTCTTTTTCTTTAATTACATTTTATTTTCTAATTCTTCTCTTTCTGCCACTTCCTTTACCACCCGCACATTGAAAAAGCAGGAAAAAACAAACCACTGCTAAAAATATATATAGTCAAGTAAAACAAAATTTCCCATGAGTCATTTGTTAAATATGTGTGTATATATGTATGTGTATATATTTGCATATACAAATACACACACACATATATTTATACACACACATACATACACATGATCTGGGCCTATCATTCCTCTATCAGGATGTGGGCAGCATGTTTCATCATGAGGAATTGTGGCTCAGTCATTGTATTGATCAGTTTTCTTTTTATTATTATTATTATTATTTTTATTTAGAATTTTTTCCCACAGTATATATGCATAAGTAGATTTTTTATAATATTATCCCTTGTATTCATTTTTCCAAATTATCCCCCCTTCCCTTCACTCCCTCCCCCTGATGACAGGCAATCCCATACATTTTACATGTGTTACAATATAACCTAGATACAATATATGTGTGTAAATACCATTTTCTTGTTGCACATTAAGTATTAGATTCCAAAGGTATAAGTAACCTGGGTAGATAGATAGTAGTGCTAACAATTTACATTCACTTCCCAGTGTTCCTTCTCTGGGTGTAGTTATTTCTGTCTATTGATCAGTTTTCAATACACAAAGATCTACTTTCCTACTCTCCTATCTCAACCCCCACCCCCGTTGATAACACAAGAGAAACAAAAATCATCTGAAATATATATAGTGAATAAAAGCAAATTTCCACATTGGCTCTGTCCAAAACCTTTTTGTCTCATTCCATTTTGTCCCCTCCATTAGGAGATGTGTAGAATGTCTCATTATTAGTCGTCTGGAATCCTGGTTGGTCACTATCCTGATAAGAGTTCAACTCAGTCGTATTCACATTCGTCTACCACGATTTGTTCACCCCTTTCCCATTTTATGGGCGCTTCTTCAGATTCCTATTATTTGCCACTTCAAATCCTTTCCTTTGTTGTCATCATTCAGTCATTCGATTCTGTCCAACACTTTGTGACCACATGAATGTTGTCCCATGCTGGGGTTTTTGGCAAATATATGGAATAGTTTGCCATTTCCTTCCCCAGTGGATTGCTTTTTGTCATAACTCTCCACTACGACCTGTCTGGTAACCTTCCATGAAATAGCTCATGGTATCATTGCAAGACCCTCTGCCAGACCAAGGTAATGATCTAGGAAAGATCCTTCCATTTCTCTTCCTTCTCATTCCCCCTCCCTCTTTTCTCTTTGACCTCCCATTTCCCTGTTCAGTAAAATATATTTCCATACCTAACCATGTGTGTCTGTGAATATATTCTTCCTTCATATGAGCAGTTCAGGTAAGAGTTAATTTCTAGCATAATCATTCCCTCCCTATCCCCTTCTCTTTGTACAGATTCTATTTGATGCCCTCCTTCTATGAAATTATTTTCCCTAATTCTCCTTTCTCTTCCCTCCTAGCACATTCTTCTTCCTTTCTCTTTCCATTCTTTTATTAAGAAAATCAAGACGTAACAGAATCACTGACAGGCCTTGTCTCATTGGACTCCCTCCATGAACTTTGCTGATGTTAATGTTCAAAGAGGATATATACATCATTTCGATGTAAGCAGTTTATTCTTGTTTAGGTAGTACAGTGGATCGAGTGCAGGAAGTGTTTCTTATTCCATTATAAAAACATTTTAGCTCTTTTATTAACTCTTGTTTGAGCTCTTCTAATCATGCTAGCTGAGTTTGTACCCAAGCTGTGTTTTTCTTCCTGAGGATGTTTTGGAGTCCCTGCCACCATGATAATTCGTATTAATATAATGGGATCCTTTTTTGTTTGTTTGCCCAGTCTTCCAACCTCCTTTTTGACTTTGTTAGGACTGGAATCTGCCACATTTTAGGAGGGAAAGTCTGGTCTGGTCTGGTCCTGTTGTTGTTTTATTAGGGCATTGAGTGTTGTGTTTATTCTAGGCTCTCTGGGCTGGGCTGGGGATTTACAAGCTTTCAATGTTCCTCAAAAAAAAAAAAAAATTCTGATCCAAAGGAAAGTCTGATTGCTGCCCTCTGCTCTTAGTTCTGTAAATTCCTAACCTGGGTTTGGGTCTGAACAAAAGTGGATTGCTGTAGGGCTCTACCCCATCAGCCATCTGGAGCAGAATTCTAGTCTGGGTTAGATATTGGAAGGGAGACCCTCCATTCTGTCTGAGGTCTTACCTCTAGCACCATTATTGCTAGCTTCAGAACTTCCTCCTTTCTCCTTCTAATCCTTATAGCTTCCCCATAGGAGAAGACCATTGGATGGGAAGGTCGTCATCTGAGTCTGCTCTGGATCTGCCTCCTGGGACTGTTCAGTAGGTGAAAAAGTTGCCCATTGTGCATGTTCTGATTGCAGTATCTTTTGCTAGTTTGGGAGTAGCTCAGATTGGTCTGAGATCTCTTACCCTGGTACATCTTTCCCTCAAGCACTCAAGAGATTTGGGGGTAATATACTCCTAAGCCAACATCTCTGATTCCACAGCCCCCCCAATCTATCTGCCTTGCCAAGTTAACTGTTCCAAGGATTCACTATGACTTTTTCAGCAAAATTCTGTTGGATGCCTTTCCTAGATTTTTTGTTTGTTTGTTTCTTTGTTTTGAGGCTGTGGTTAAGTGACTTGCCCAGGGTCACACAGCTAGGAAGTGTTAAGTGTCTGAAACCAGATTTGAACTCGGGTCCTCCTGAATTCAAGGCTGGTGCTCTATCCACTGAACCACCTAGCTGCCCCCCTTTCCTAGATTTTAAAGGAGCTTGTGAAGAAGACTACTGGCCTGTCTCCTGTCACTCCACAATTGTTCATAGCATCCTTAATTCTAGACAAACCTTTGCTTCCTCTTCCCTTGCTCCCTCTCCCTCTAGCCATGTTGAACGTAAACTCAAGTGCACTAAATATACTTTTGCGGCTGCTTCTCTAAACCACTTGTAAGCTCTAAAAAGCTATTTGTGAGACTCAAAGCTTCCCTGTGGCCTTGACTTCCCAATTCCCACTAGCCACTCACTCCAGCTAGCAAGGTGTCTCTGTTCAGAAGTGGCCAAGACAAGTGCCTTCCGGAGTAGATTGCTCTGTTCTATATCTTTCCCACCCAGGCTCTCTCTCCCATAAGCTGAATTTCTGCACTGGGCAACCTGTGAGAATGTATTTTAGTAAAATAAGCAAACAAAAAAGGGGGAGGGTTAAAGGTTCTGGCGGCTTTTGCTGTTGCTAGAAGGCACAGAGCTTTAAAAAACAACAAATCACTAAGAAGATCCCTCCTTGACATCAGTTCCTGAAGCTAAAATTGAAATAGTCATTTCAAACCACTTTCTACTTTCAATAGAACTCAGGTCTTTTGGCTAGAGCTCAAAGAACATAGATCTCTACCAAGGTAGATTCATAGCTGTGCATGAACCCTTCAGAAGAATTGGGGGCAGGGAGAAGAAAATAGCCCCTCAGATACAATTCTGACCTCCTGAAGACTAATGCTTCGTAATTAGCTAATGGATCTCCAACCTTCTCTAAGCTGATCATGGGGATCAGAGAGGTCTCTGTGATCAATATACTCCTTCCTCATGTGCATGGGTATGTTTGTAAGGAAGCGGTCACTAGGCAATAGTTAGCTAGAGACTGAAAATTATTTAAGAGGATAGGGCTAAGTTGGGGGAGCAATCACAGAGAAGGCAGGATGAATGGAACCATTTGTGCATATAGAGGGGTTAGCGTTGGTAAGGAGATAGGAGATAGGCTACTTTTTCATTTAAGACAGGGAGAGTATGGTAGCAAGAGGCATATGGGTGATGTAAGACAAGGAGAGGAAGAAGAAGGAGTAATTGGCAAATAGTCTCAAGTTTTGCAGCAAAATATTCTCTCCTGATTCTCAGCCAAGAGGATGGCGGGAAGAAGAGTCATGGGAAGTTTGAGGAGGGATGAAAAGATTCTGGAGAGCTTCCTTCCAAGGAGATGTGGGAAGATTGCCTTGAAGCCATGAGTACCCGGGTGAAGTTATGTAACCTAAAGTTGTAGCGGACTGGGTCCGGATAGCTTTGTGATTTTCCCACCTTTGTTCAACAGTGCACGTGCTGATGCAGCAGAAGGTGAGACTTACCTTCTTGTTTTCTGTAAAATGAGGGGCTGGTACTTGATAGCCTTATAAATCTACAATATAATGAGTCTTGGCAAAGGGGAGATTGAGGAATGATAAGGGCACAAGAGAAAGTGGAGAGTTAAACCCCTAGTACAACAAGAGTTCATGTTGAGGATCGGAGAAGAGGGGAGCCAGGACAAGGTTAAATGCTTCCTTTCCAGTGCCCCCCCAAATTGCTTCCTATTTATTTTTCTTTTCTTTTATATTTTGTGTTTATTTCATTTCAGTGATAGAGGGATCTCCCAGAAGAGGAAAATTCCTCTAAAAATGTTTATTCACACTTTCTCTACAACTTAGAGGTTTAGAGAGTTTGCCCAGAACAGCACAACTATTATATGTCAGTGGCTGACTTTGAACCCATGTCTTCCTGTGTTCCACTATACTACACTGCCTCTTAGGTTTATATATAGACACATGCATAGCTATCTATCTATTTTTTTGATAGATAGATATAGATATCTATAGATATAGATATAGATATAGATATAGATATAGATATAGATATAGATATAGATATAGATATAGATATACACACACAGAGGTATATATATATATATTTATATACACATAGATCTACCTCTGTGTATATTTGTATATACACATAGATATATTTATATAAATAGATACATATTTTATATATCCATAGGTACACATCTGTGTTCAGATAGGTAGTGTTATAGTGCATAGAACACCAAGGCTTAAATCAGGAAAATTCCTCTTTGTGAGTTCAAATTTGACCTTAAGCATTTACTAACTGTGTGACCCTAGGCAAGTCACTTAACCCTGTTTGCCTCAGTTTCCTCATCTATAAAATGAGCTGGAAAAGGAAATGACAAACCAGTCTTTGCCAGGAAACCTCAAATGGCGTTATGAAAAATTGGACATGTCTGAAATAAATAAATATGTGTGTATGTATGTACTGAAGATAATTTAATTTCTTCTGAATAGGCACGAATAGTTTGAAAACATTTTAGTCTGGTAACTTCCCATTGGATTATATTATCAGCCCAAAGAGCATGTTTTTCACTGAAACCTTCTTGAGATTGATGTTGGGTCCTGATAAGTCAAGAGGATTCATTATATTGTAGATTTAGAGTTAGATGAAACTTTTAAGGACATCAAGTACCAGCCCCTCATTTTACAGAAAATAAAACTGAGGCACAGAGACTTTAAATGACTTTTCTAGAATCACACAGCTAATAAGAAAGAATTTAAACTCAGATCTTCTTGACTCTAAGTCCAGGGCTCTAACCACCATGCAACCTAGATAGTTATGAATAGACTCAAGATGTGTCCATGCCATACAAGAATAAGTTCTGATCAAATATTGGAGGGAATGTGGGAAAACTGGGACACTGAGGCATTGTTGGTGGAGTTGTGAAAGAATCCACCCATTCTGGAAAGCAATTTGGAACTATGCCCAAAAAGTTATCAAATTGTATATCCCCTTTGATCCAATAGTGTTACTACTGGGCTTATATTCCAAAGAGATCTTAAAGGAGGGAAAGGGACCTACATGTGCACAAATGTTTGTGGCAGCCCTCTTTGTAGTGGCAAGAAACTGGAAACTGAGTGGATGCCCATCAGCTGGGGAATGGCTGAATAAGTTATGGTATAAAAATGTTATAGAATATTATTATTTTATAAGAAATGACCAGCAGGATGATTTCAAAGAGGTCTGAGGAGATTTACAGGAATTGATACTGAGTGAAATGAGCAGTACCAGGAGATCATTATACACTTCAACAACAGTATTATATGAGGATCAACTCTGATGGAAGTGGATCCCTTTGACAATGAGAGGATCCAAATCAATTCCAATTGATCAGTAGAAAGAACACTGGGAAATGAGTATGGACCACAACATAGCATTTGCACTCTTTCTGTTGTTGTTTGCTCCCATTTTTGTTTTTCTTCCCAGGCTATTTTTACCTTCTTTCTAAATCCAATTTTTCTTGTGCTGCAAGATAACTGTGTAAATATGTATACATATATTGTATTTGACATATACTTTAACATATTTAACATGTATGGGACTACCTGCCATCTAGGGGAGGGAGTGGAGGAAAGGAGGGGAAAAGTTGGAACAGAAGGGTTGCGAGGGTTAATGTTGAAAAATTATCCATGCATATATCTTGTAAATAAAAAGTTATAATAAAAAAAGAATGAGTTCTGATAACCAAGATGAGGGCCTTATAATATTTTCTAGCAATGGAAGATGTTTAAAGATGATTGATTCCATAGTCCTCAAAGTTGATGGCACTTCTTACTTATTGAATTATTGAATACAATAAGAACACTTTGAACACGTAGGGTAGTATTCAGCAAGGGAACATTCTGTCTTCTATCATGGAAATAATTATCACTGAGCTGCTGGGAATGGGGTGGGGGACACTGACATGATGGGTGAGAAAAAGCAGAAGTCCACGTTGTATAATTTCCAGTAACATGTTTTCTACCAGTTGACTTGAGCAAGAAGGAATCAAACCCATGATAGATCATGGAATATTAGCTATGAAATCTGTTCTGAAAACCTGGCAGCGTGACCTGGACGAAAGAAAGCAACCAATTCAAAGACCAGCTCAAAAAATACTTGAAGACAGCTATCATGTCTACAAAGTCTTCTCTGGGCTAAAAATGTGGATAATCAATATTCACAGAATGATATTGGTAAAGTCAGAGCCAAACAATTGGAGAAATATCAATTGCTCATGGATAGATCGAGCTAATGTAATAAAAATGACAATTCTATCTAAATGAATCTATTTATTCAATGTCATACAAATCAAACTGCCAAAAAGTTATTTTATAGAGGGAGAAAAAATAATAAAATTCATCTATGACATCAAAAGGTGGAGAATATCAAGAGAACTAATGAAAAAAAAAACTTAAAAGAAAGCAGTAAGAAAAAATCACAAGTTATATTTCCTGACTCACAAAATGCTTCAAACCTAGGACAGATTTTTTGGGTGTCTTCCTATGAGGTGGGCTTCTTTATCTACATTATTATTTACAGGAGAAAATCCAAATGACCAGCCTGGAATTCAAGATCATATTAATATTGTCACCTTATATTTCAACTTTCTTTCACACGTCCCTCAAATTGATCCTTTATTGAATTCCCATCAGTTTTATTATTATCCTTTTCATACATGAGACAATAAATATTTGTATATATATTTATACATGCATATATATATGCTCATATATACATATATATTTTATATATATATATATATACATGAATATGTTCAAAACATGAAAATTTTTTACTTTCTCCCTATCTAAAATGCCCTATCTTTTCTTCTCTAAGATCTAAGCAAAAGCCTGTCATTCCCTCAGCTCTTAGCTTAAGACTTACTTCTGAAACCACGAAAGACTTGCATGAACTGATGCACAATGAAGTGAACAGAACCCAGAGAACGTTGTACACAGTACCAGCAATCCTGTTGATGAGGAATTGTGCATGACTTAGCTCTTCTCAGCAATGCAATGATCTAAGATAATTCCAAGAAGCCTACTATCTGCCTCCAGAGAAAGAAATGATTTTAATTGAATACAGACTGGGGTGTGTTATTTTTCATTTTCTTCCATTATTTTCCTTTTATTCACATCTTCTTGAACAAAATGACTAATATGGAAATGTTTTACTTAATTGCACATGTGTAACTATATCTAATTGCTTACTGTCTCAGGGAGAGGGAGAAGAGGAAGGGAGGGATAGAATTTGGAATTTAAAACTTTAAATCAAATGTTCTTTAAAATATTTTAAAGAGGGGGCAGCTAGGTGGCGAAGTGGATAGAGCACCAGCCCTGAACTCAGGAGGACCAGAGTTCAAATCTGGTCTCAGACACTTAACACTTCCTAGCTGTGTGACCCTGGGCAAGTCACTTAACCCCAGCCTCAGGGGGGGGGAAAAAAAAAAAAATATATATATATATATATATATATATATATATATATATATATATATATATATATATATATTTTAAAGCCTCTGTCTCTAAGGCTAACATCATTTCTCAGTGATTTTACCTTTATCTGAATAGCTTCAGCTCTTTAGCTTACATGACTACTTACATGCTTCCTGAGACATATTTTTTAGTTCTTCTCAGGGCCATGGCCTTTTTTCCCTGACTATATTGCTTTCCCTGCAAGACAGGGATCGCTAATGTACCCCGTGCACTACCTAGGGTAGACTCTTAGCAAACATGCTTGGTGAGTGAATTTACATCGAATTTACAGCCTTTCACTATTTGTCTCCAGCCTAACTTTCCATAGTGATTTCCCGTTTTTGCCCCTCCTTCAATTCTATATTCTAGTTTGCTTGCTGTTCTCCATGCAGAGGGCTTCATCTCTCACCTCCATTCCTGGAAGGCTCTCCATTATTTTACCTCATGGAGCCCTAGCTCTCTTCAAGGTTCAGTCACCTCTTCAAGGGGTTACCATTTTTTAAAAAATATCTTTTGATTCCTCTAACATAACCCACAAAATTATTTGTATTCATGTTGCACATATTCCGTATTTAGTTGTGTACTATGCATTGTGGTCTCAGTGTGCTTTATGGAGAAATTTATTTGAATGTCTTTGAAGATAAGATAAATGATAAAAAAGGAAAGATGAATGGAATGAAGGAATGAAGAGGGAGGGAAAGGGGGAGAAAATAAGAAGGAAGGAAGGAAGGAAGGAAGGAAGGAAGGAAGGAAGGAAGGAAGGAAGGAAGGAAGGAAGGAAGGAAGGAAGGAAGGAAGGAAGGAAGGAAGGAAGGAAGGAAGGAAACAAGGAAGGAAACAAGGAAGGAAGGAAGGAAGGAAGGAAGGAAGGAAGGAAGGAAGGAAGGAAGGAAGGAAGCAAGGAAGGAAGGAAGGAAGGAAGGAAGGAAGGAAGGAAGGAAGGAAACAAGGAAGGAAACAAGGAAGGAAGGAAGGAAGGAAGGAAGGAAGGAAGGAAGGAAGGATGGAAGGAAGGAAGGAAACAAGGAAGGAAAGGAGGAAGGAAGGAAGAAAGGAGGGAGGAAGGGAAAGAAAGAGGGAGGAAAGGAGGGAGGAAGGAAGGAAGGAAGGAAGGAAGGAAGGAAGGAAGGAAGGAAGGAAGGAAGGAAGGAAGGAAGGAAGGAAGGGAGGGAGGGAGGAAGGAAAGAAGGGAGGAAGGAAGAGAAGAAGAAATGGAAGGAAGGAAGGGAGGGAGGGAGAGAGAGAGAGGGATGGATGGATGAAGGAAGGAAAAGGAAGGAAGGAAGAGAAGGAAGGAAGGAAGAGAAGGAAGGAAGGAATAGAAGGAAGGAAGGAAGGAAGGAAGGAAGGAAGGAAGGAAGGAAGGAAGGAAGGAAGGAAGGAAGGAAGGGAAAGAGGGAGGAAAGGAGGGAGGGAGGGAGGAAGGAAGGAAGGGAGGAAGAAAGGAAGAGAAGGAAGGAAGGGAGGAAGAAATGGAAGGAAGGGAGGGAGGGAGAAAGGGATGGAGGAAGGAAGGAAAAGGAAGGGAGGGAGGGAGGGAGGGAGGAAGGAAGGAAGGGAGGGAGGGAGGAAGGATGAATGAGGGAGTGAAGGAGGGAAAAGGGAATAAGGAAAGAAGATCTGAGAGTGCTTCTCTGAAATTACTTTGGAAAATGTATATTCTGAGGGACAGAGGACAAACTTCAAATAGCTCATTTTTTCAGGGTATTTTCCTCCATCAAAGATGCCCCTTCTGTCTATCCCAGGCAACAGAAGTGGTTAACAAGGTTGAGCAATTCTCCCCCTGTCTCCTCAGCCGCCCCCACCCCCACCCCTGACAGTTGGGTGAAGGATCACACCAGTTTGCCAGAAATCACAAATGCAGTTTGTTTCCCCAAGACATTGAAAAACAGCAATTATAACCATCGCAAACACTTTGAAATTAATTATTTCTTTTCCATTTAGGCTAATAGTCTTGCCAGGGCAACGCACCCAGTCATGTTAATATCCATTGCAACATTTGCTCATTATTCCTCCGGATCCACCTGCCTTATCTATCTTTATTTGGACGGTTACAAAGTAGTTCCTAAATTGTGTGCACCAGTAAATACATTAACCGGGCCCAATTTTTATGGAGATTTATGCGCCTGCAATGTAGAATATATCCAGTCCCCATAAAAACTTGGCATTTGGGGTATATTCTTTCTAAAGACCCTATGGGGTCCATTTTCAGATTGGAGAGTGATATGTCAGGAACAAAAATCAATGGGCTTGAATTATTAACATGCTAAGCCTTCGTTACTGATTGGGTCAGGTATTATAAAACTTACCATCTTTCCATTTACCTTCTATATTAATTTGAGCCCTGTGCCTTGCCGTGGGAGCGGGAAGGGGGGTGGGGTGGGGTAACATCTTATTCTCAGCTGAAACTGAAGGAAAGTGACTCTGAAATATGGACCCGCTCTGCCTCGGGGAGGAAGATTTATGTCTCGTCCATCACTCTCTTCCCAGGGAGAGTGCAGGTGAATGGCAGACCCACATTTATAAATGCCAGAGGTAACTATAAAAACATAAATGGTATCAGCTTATCGATTTCTTTTCTTTCTGGCACCCACAAATTAGAAAAGTCACAGGGAAAAATCCCCGGTCTCTCCACAAATTTTAATTAAAACATAAATAAATCATCTTCCTAGCTGCACTTGCATATAAACAAAGGGAAAGATGGCACCCTTACAACTCCTTGTCAACATTGGGTGACTAATGACTCACAGGGAAAATACAATCTGAAACAATTGAATTGGAAACAGATTCCCAAGCTAACGAGTATCACATAAGGACCATCGACACCGATTCAGGCAGAAGGCCTCGAAACCACAGAGCGGATTTGGGGGTTGGGGGGAAAATAATTGTGTTCGGGACAGCGATACTATTTTTATTGTTATTAAATAATGTGCGACTCCATAATAAACTATTACAGCTGCCCCGCTTTGGCCACATTGCCGGGCAACGTTTCCCATGTCCTTGCCTTGCCACAAACAATAACCATATGCCACATTGTTTCCAAATGTTTCATCTTATTTCCTAATCCGTCCAGAGCAAGGACTGATGGGAGTAGGTTTGGTCAAGAAGGGACTTTTCCCCTTTGTTCCTCAGCGCTCTTTGCGTGCTCTTCATCGCAGGAAATGTGACTGCGTCACTTCAGATATTGGCGTGGGGGTCGGGGTGTGTCCGAGATGATGGCTCCCTGTTTCGGGATTTTTTTTAAAAAAATGAATTTTTGGATCCCATTCCCTAGAACAATAGGGGCTTCCAAGCCTGGATAATTTTCCCTGGAAGCCATGGTGTTAGAAGGGCAAAGGGACCTCTGGATGGGGGAGGTGGGCACCTGGATTGGAGGCTGTTGGCCAGATTTTCTGAATAAAAGATACTGTTCCATTCCATAATACCGTGTTTCCCCGATAATAAGACACTGTCTTATTATTTTTTTGGGACTAAAAAACACCAGAGGGCTTATTTTCAGGGGAGGGCTTATTTTATCCTCCATCATGCCCCTTTTATCCTCCATCATGCCCATTTTAGCCTCCATCATGCCCCTTTTATCCTCCATCATGCCCATTTTAGCCTCCATCATGCCCCTTTTAGCCTCCATCATGCCCCCTGAGTGCTTATTTTATTCTCCATCGCTTACTGAACTTACCGAGTTTTTAGATGGTCCTGTCTCAGCTCTACTCCGCGGCGCTGCTCTCAGTAGCGCCAGCAAGCAAATCACCAGGGAAGAAGAGGATGACGCGCTCACTGCTGCAGCTCTGATTGGATGCAGCTCGGAGCGCGACATGCGTTTCACCCGGGAGGGGAGGGCGGCGCTGCTTACTGAAGGTACCGCTACGCAGCATATAGCGCAGGGGATCACCATGATGACCGTTTTCATAGTAAGTTCGATAGGGCTTATTTTCGGGGGAGGGCTTATTTTAGCGGAATATTAAAGAGTATGTGGGTGTCTTATTTTCAGGATAGGTCTTATTATTGGGGAAACACGGTAGTAACTGGAAGCCTAAGTCTGGCTTCCCATCATGGCCGCCCTAAAGCCAGTACCCAATTGGAAGGTATTCTCTGCACCTAAGTTACAAACTCCACTAAGGGGCGCCACAGTGCACAGGGCTCCAGGCCTGGAGTCAGGAAGTCTCATCTTCCCAAGTTCAAATCCAGCCTCAGGCACCTACTAGCTGAGCAAGTAATTTAACTCAGTTTCCTCCTCTGTAAAATGATCAGGAGAAAGAAATGGCAAACCACTCCAGGATCTCTGCCCTCAAGGGGTCATGGAGAGTTAGACACACTGAAATGACAGTGCAATAGCAAAAGGGTACAAACTGAGTCTCTCTCAGAGGGGATTTCGATATCGATAAATTGTTCTGAATGACCAAGCAACTTGATGCATCAATACTTTTCCCCTATATTTTAATCATTCTGGATAATTCTTTCTAAAGTTTCACACCCATACTTCCTGGATTTCTATCCAGAATCCAGTTCAGATCAATGCAGCAAATTTTTCATTGAGATGAATTTGTTCAGTACTTGAACCTGACAATGAAAACAACAAAAAACCCAGCTGTCCTGACCCTCAAGGATTTAAAATTCTACTGGGGTGTTGCAACAGTACCCAGCAAAGAAAAAATATTTATTCAGTCATTTGGAACTTATGATTATATCAGTGAGAAAACTCCTTCACTGCCTGGATCACTGAGAAGTTAAGTACCCAGCCTAGGACACACAGCCAGCATGTACCACTTGAATACAAGACTTTCTGACTCTAGATTTGGCCTCTATCTAGTAAGTTGTGTTCCTTCTTTAGTGAATAAATACAAATAAACACAAATCTACGGGCTTCCTGATGTGTGTGTGTGTGTGTCTGTGTGTGTGTGTATGTGTGTGTGTGTGTGTCGGAGGAAAACAAAGTTCACCATTTTTTGAGCATTTCAAGGAGTTGAGGAGACTGGCTCTCCCCATCTTACCAAAGTTCAAAGGTTAATATGAAACCAGTTAGAGAAAGTGGATGGAGGAGTAAGGTATGGAATCAGGAAGACCTGAGTTTTAATCCAGATTCAGACATAAACTAGCATTGTGACCAGGGCAGAGCCTCAATTTGCCTCAGTTTCTCCACCCAGAGTTGTGAGGATAAAATGAGAAATTTATTAGTTTTTTAAAGTGCTGACACATCATAGGTGCTTAATAAATGTCCATTCCCTTTCCCTTATCCCCTTTCCAATCCTACCAACTGATTAGCTAAGGACTGCCTCCATTCCCTTCCCAGCTCCTAAGGGAATCATCATATTGGTCCAAATGAAAATTGGCTATTTGATCAGCCTTAGCCTTATTGAAGCTCAGAATATCCAAACCAATCAATCTACCACAAGCCTGAATTTTAGAAGCATACAAACAAAAAAAATTAAAATGAAGGCACAAATACAAATGCTTGGCAAAGATCTCTAACAATAGCTTCAGCAAAGCTCCATCTCTGATGCAGGAGAATTGGAAAACATTTTTAAAATAATAAAAAAAAGACTAAAAAAGAAAAAAGAAAAGAAAAGAAAGACAAAAAAGACAATTTTCAATTTTGAAAAAAATCAATGTTCTGGGCAAAATAGGTTAGGTTTACTGTTGGGCATAGCTTGTATAGCATTTAAAAAACACAATTATTCAACTCTTACTCTGTTCCATCTTCTCTGCCGAGAAGGATGATCTCCAGATTGAACAAAATGGTTAAGAAGGAATTGGAGCAGGAGCTAGGTGAGGCGATAATAAGAGAAAGCACCTTGATGATCTAAATTTATTCAAGTTTCCTAACTTGGGCAAATTAGACTCCAGGGTACTGAAATTGTAGATGTAATCACCAAATTGTTATTCATGATATTTTAAGAAAAAATGAAGAACTAACATAGCAAAGTACTAGAGATGGGCAAATGTTCCAAATTTTGAAAAGAAAAATAATATAGGTTATGAAAACTAGAAACCAGCAGGGTAAAGGCAAATCCCTGGAAAAATGTTAAGATAAATGTATTAAACAGGTGGCCTTTGACTCAAAGAAAGGGAAGCAGTGATCACAGAAACCAGCATGGCTTCATTAAGTACCAGTCATGCCAGACTAACCTTATTTCTTTTTTTTGACAGGTAATAAAAATGGTAGACTAGGGAATAAGACAGATACATATATCTAGATTTCAGCAAGGTATCTAACAAAATGTCTCATCATTTCCTTGGGGATAAAGTGGAGAAAGAGACTGGCTAATAAGAGCAAGGAAGCTTTAGAAAGACCGTATCCAAAGAGGCGTTGATGGAGGAATTGATGTTAATTTGGAGGGAAATCTCTAGTGATGGGCCACAGAAATCTGTCCTGTTCTATTCAACATTTTTATCAATGAGTTAGATGAAGATGTAGATAAGCATGCTTATTAAATAGAAGAATGATACATATCCGGATGGGACATAAGGAGGGGATACTGTTGCTCATACATTGTATGACAGAATCAATTTTCTTATCTGTAGCATTTAATGAATAGTCATTTGTAGTACTTAATGAAGCCCTGCTAGCTCCCAGTGATCATTGCTTCATCTTCTAAATACTCAGAGGCCATCTGTTTTAATGAGAGTTTTAGATGGAATGATCCCTGAAAAAAACAAACAAGCAAACAAACAAAAACCCCAACTCCAGTTATAAAACTCTAAGTTTCGGGATATTGATAGGTTAAAACGATGACTTGTCCCTAAGAAAATGGAATAGGGCAGAGGATAGGGGTGAGAAGGGGTGAGTTGGAACTAAATATCCACATGAAAAGAAAAAAATGCTTGGGAATTTGACTGGATGGCAAAATTCAAACTGTAACAATAGTACAATGTGGTTTTACACACATATATTGTATCTAAGATATACTGTAACACATGTAAAATGTATGGGATTGCCTGTCATCTAGGGGAGGGAGTTGAGGGAGGGAGGGGAAAATTTGGAAAAGTGAATGCAAGGGATAATGTTGTAAAAAAAAAAAAATACCCATGTATATGTATTGTCAAAAAAAATTATAATTATAAAATTAATTTTAAAAATAGTGCAATGTGATGGTTAAAATATATATATAAAAATTTCTCAAGCCATCTTAATAGAGGCAGCAAGTGGATAGAGTAATGGATTTGGAATTAGGAAGGCCTGAATCTGAATCTTATCTCAGACACTTACTAGTTGTCTGATCATGAGCAAGACCTTGAGTTACTCTCAGCCTCAGTTTCCTTATAAAATGGATGTGATCAGGGTTTGGCACATGCCCAATTGCCTAAATGAAGGGCACTTACTCAGGAGATGCTTGGGACCTGCTTCCTGGGAGACAGGAGAACTGGCACACATATGTACCTTCCACATTGGTTTACCATGTGGTTGGAAGCAGTCATTTCCCATTGGCTCCATCGCTTCTACCAGCTGCCTTTAAGTCTACCTGATCCATCAGTCTCTTTCCAGCAGAGAGCTAGGATGGAGAATTCATTCCATCATAACAGATATCATGTGGTAAGGAAGGCAACTTTATCTGATTACCACAACTGCTCCCTTCCAGGGCATATAGAGCTGAACAATGGGCTTTAGATTCTGGTCTGTTCTGTAGGATTAAGGAATCAGGGAGCTCAAGCCATGAGGACCTTGGAGCCCAGGATCCCATACTGGATGTTGTAGTGAACCCTTCAAGGAAACTTGAGAAGCCAGGATCCCAGGATGAGCCCAAAGTACCCTTTGGACTTCAATTTGATGAGACTATTATTGTCTGCAGGAAATAAGTTAATTCGCGAGTTTAAAACCTACATCTTTTTGGCCTGATTTTTCTTGTATAACATGACAGATATGGAAATGTGTTTAAAAGGATTGCACATGTTTAACTTATATGAGACTGCTTGCTGGGTCGGGGAGGGGAAAGGTAAGGGAGGGAGGGAAAGAAATTTGGAGCACAGTCTTGCTAAAATGAATGTTGAACGATGAGATGACTGAGGCCATTTCCAATGATCTTCTGATGAAGAGCATTCTACACTCAGAGAGAGGCCTGTGGGAACTAAGTGTGGACCACAACATAGCATTTTCACACTTTTTGCTGCTTTTTGCTTGCATTTTGTTTTCTTTCTCATTTTTTTTCTTTTTGATCTGACTTTTCTAGTGTAGTAAGATCATTATATAAACATGTATACATATATTGGATTTAACATATAATTTAACCTGTTTAACATATATTAGATTATCTGTCATTTGGGGAGGGGGGATGGGGGGAGAAGGGGAAAATTTGGAACACAAGGTTTTGCAAAGGTCAATATTAAAAAATTATCCATGCATATGTTTTGAAAATAAAAAGCTTTAATAAAAAAAAACTAATGTTGAAAACTATTTTTGCCTATATTTGGAAAAATAAAATAGTATTAAAGGAAAAAATTAAGGCCATTTGCCCCAGCTCCCTTTTTTCTCCTCTTCCTCATTTCATATCTTTCACATGCCTTCTGCCACTCTTTCCTCTTTCATACCTGTCTCCCATTCCATAGATTTCTCCCTCTGTCGTCCCCACTCTATCACTTTACTTAATCTTTCCTTCTCTACTCATTCGTTCCCTACTACCAACAAATACGTCTGTACCTTTTCCTCCCTTTTCTTAACCCCTTAAATCTGTCTTCCAACCTCATTATTCCACCAAAACTACACTCTTCAAAACTGCCAATGATCTCTTTGTTTCTGAATCTTGTATCTGCAGGTTTTGATGTTATTGATCACTCTCTTCTCTGACATAGTAGATAGTTAATAAATATTTACTGACTGACAGACAAGGCTCTGATGATACAAATATAAGGAATGAAATCCCTACTCTAATGAAACACATTCTAACATCTACGGCACTTCTCTCACAAAATTATTAAAAGGACCAAATGAGGTAATGTATAGAAAACACTGAAAAACCCTTAAAACATTTTATAAATGTCAGCCATAGTATTAATGGAGAAACTTGAACATTTGTTGACATCATTAAAAAGCCTAGCAATTAATTACTTCCTGGGGCTTTTAAACATCCATAGTTTAAGTAACAAAAGGTTGTGCTCAATGTTAGTTTTTTTTTTAAATCATATTAAGTTAAGCAATGATAACTACCACAGTTTACTTGGGAGCTGTCCTTAACTTATACCAAGGTGTTTATTTCATTTGATCTACATTATATTTTCATATATTGGCCATATAAATATTATTAATAGTGAGACACAGAAATACTCACATTTCTATGATACTGCAAGGTTTACTTTCCTAACATTAACCCTATGATATAGGAAATTTTCCCACCTTTGTGGGAAATTTTATATAAATTTATTTATTTTTATAAATTTTATAAAAAAGAATGTTGAAGCTCAAAGAGGCTAATTTGTAAATAGCACAGCAACACAGCAAGTATTGTAGATGGAATTCAAATCATGGTATTAGTAACTCATGTACTCTTTCTTTCTGTTTCTCTGTCTACCTCTCTCTCTCTCTCTCTCTCTCTCTCTCTCACACACACACACACACAGACACACACACACACACACACACACACACACAGACACACACACACAAACAAACACACATCTAGGTTAAGTGACTTGCCCAGGGTCACACAATTAATAAATATCAAGTGTCTGAGGACACATTTGAACTCAGGTCCTCCTGATTCCAGAGCAGGTGCTCTATCCTCTATAGCGCCACCTAGTCGTCCCAAACCATATATTCTTGAAATCATTTCTCATTTATTATCAAGGTTTGTGTGGCCCCAAAGTCCCTTCCAATACTTCAGAGAGCACATGAACTCAAGCATAGAGCACACAATGATGAGGTCTGTTTTCCATCTGCTCCCAGGCTGTCTCTGTACTATAAATCAAAGCACTGAAGGAAACAAAAGCAAGGTTTGGGGACTTCTCCAAACCTTCTACCTTTACAACAGTCTGGTTAAATTGTGATATAGGCTGTCGAGAACAGATTGTTGTCCTTGGAGTCAGGATAACATGAATTTGAAATACATGCACATAGTATTTACACAGCAAACACTCTGCAAATATTTCATTTTTATCTTCACCATAATTTTAAGAAGTACAGACTATTATTATCCCTATTTTATAGATGGGAAAATTGAGACAGGCACAGGTTAAGTGACTTGCCCAGGGATTCATTGTTAAGTGTCTGTGGCTTTAAACTCAAATCTTCCTGACGCCAGGTTCTGTCTTCTATCCATTAGACCACCTAGACTTCAGGGACTTAAGATATTTGCAAGCTGTGTGACCCTGGACCATTCACATAAACTCTTCCAACGTATAAATTGTACATAATAATAATAATGAAATGCTTTCCTTACAGAGGAGAAAGAGAGAGAGAGAGAGAGAGAGAGAGAGAGAGAGAGAGAGAGAGAGAGGAAGAGAGACAGAGAGAGAGAGAGAGAGAGAGAGAGAGAGAGAGAGAGAGGAAGAGAGACAGAGAGAGAGAGAGAGAGAGAGAGAGAGAGAGAGAGAGAGAGAGAGAGAAAGGAAAGAAGAGGAGAGAGAAAGAGAGAGAGAGAGAGTGAGAGAGAGAGAGAGAAGAGAGAGAGAGAAAGGAAAGGAGAGGAGAGGAGAGAGAGAGAATATGTGTGTATGTAAACTGGAGAAAGAGATTATCTCCTATGATAGAAAAATCACCATTAAATTAAACCATGTGTTATAAATTTATTTAGTATTAAATACATTGGGAAAACTTACATATGTAAATATACATATATACGCACATACATACACATATATATACATGTGTATATGTATATAGGGTATATATATCTTTTTCCAATTTATCTTATATGTATATATGTACACACATATAAAAAGAGATATAATAGAAGATATATTTAAAAGTTATATGTTTATAAGTTACATATAAAAGTTGTACATAATAAATATTATATGCATAATATATGTGAGATACAGATAGATATAGATGCAGCCGTGTGCTGATAAATGTTTAACAACAAGCTCTCCCAGGGAGGGGGAGGGAGGCAATGCATGAATGATACCCTTAAAATCTAATGTGTATTGCTAACATTTTCTCCATCCCTTTCTTTAGTCTAGACAATCAATAAAACAATAAATTAAGCCCTGATTTGCAGCATCAGTTGATTTCTGAGAGGTAAATGCTCATGCTGACCATTTAAGGGCTGGCTCTTGAGAGCTTTCTCCAATGTCCTCCTACATCTTCCCCCTCACTCAAGCAATTGGGGTTAAGTGACTTGCCCAGGGTCACACAGGAAGTGTTAAAGTGTTTGAGGTCAGATTTGATCTCAGGTTGTCCTGACTTCAGGGCTGGTGCTCTATCCACTGCACCACCCAACTGCCCTTGCCCTTCTACATCTAAGCATAAAGTCCTACTTTTAGATTTCCTGAGCCCAAAAGCTGCCCTTTCCCTATTCTTCATTTTCTCTCTCATTCCCCACTCTGCCCCCATCTACTCAGCTCTGGACCAAAGGTCTTTCTGTTGACCTCCTTCATGCTTCTCATGCAAACCATTCTTGGCTGCTCCTACTGGGCAGTAGGTAACTCAAATCCCCCTTGTACCTCTCCATTGCACAGCCGCTCTGATGTACATCCACACTGCAGAAATCTCTTGCTTCGTCCCTGCATCCAAAGTCTCTCTAAACTACAATCCATCCTCATCTTGGCAACCCAACCGATATGAACTAATGGCAGGTCAGCTCATGTCCGTGGCTCCTTATTACCTTCAGAAAATAAAGGTCTTGCCTTGGCACTTGAAGCTCTTCATAACCTGTTGCTTCCAACCTTGCTAGGATTCTTACATGTTCTCTCCTTTTCAAACTTTGTGTTCCAGCATCACAGACTTACTTTCAAGTCCTTGAGGAAAACGCTCCATCTCGAATTTCTTTCCACCCTGTATGGTGCCTAAAAATCCCTGAGCCCACCAGCCCTCAAGTCAGGAGGACCTGAGTTCAAATCTGGATCAGACACTTAACGCTTCCTAGCTGTGGGACCCTGGGCAAGTCACTTAACCCCAAATGCCTCAGCAAATTAAAAAAAAAAAACCACCAAAAATAAATAAATAAATAAATAACCCTGATCCCTTAAGTCCACCTCTATTTCTCTGACTTTCCTCAAATCTTAGTTCAAATCCCATCTATTCCAGGTGGTCTTTCCTGGTCCCATTCCCACACTCTAATCCTCAGTTACTAATGACTTCCTCTATACAGACACTTCCAGCTATTCTGCATGTATTTTGTATCTACCTAATTGTCTGTACATTTTCCTGCCCATTAGAATGTATACTGTTCCAGAGCAAGGATTGTGTTTTTTACTTTCTTTGAATCCCCAATATTTAGCAGAGTATCCAGCATATAGCAAGTGATTAATAAATGCTTGTTGACTTTTTTCTAAGCTTCAGAACTGTTCCAGAAGAATATAGATGTGAAAAACATGGAAGTAGGCAGCAGCTAGGTGGCTTAGTAGATAGTGTTGGGCCAGAAGTCAGAAAGACCTGAATTCAAATCTAATCTCAGATTTTTACTAGCTGTGTAACCCTGAGCAAGTTTGAGCCATTGCTTGAGCATTTGCCTCTCAGAAATCAGCTGATGCTGCAAATCAGGGCTTAATTTATTGTTTTATTGATTGTCTGACTAAAGAAAGGGATGGAGAAAACGTTTGTAATACGCATTCAATTTTAAAAGGTATCATTCATGCATTGCCTTCCCCTCCGCCCTGGGAGAGCTTGTTGTTAAACATTTATCAGCACACGGCTGCATCTATATCTATCTGTATCTCACATATATTATGCATATAACATATATTATATATAACTTTTATATATAACTTATAAACATATTATATGACTTTTAAATATATTTTATATCTCTTTTTATATTTATGTATACATATATAATAAATTGGGAAAAGATTTATATATATGCATACATATATATATTTATATGTTTATATGTGTATATTATATATATGTAAGTTTTACATTTTACTTAATAGTAAATAAACTTATAACTCACATGGTTTAACTTAATAGTGATTAATCATTGGAGATAGCTCAAGTTTGAGCATTGAACCTCTGCCTTAATTCACTAGAGAAGAAAATGATGAATCACTCCAAGAAAACTCCATGAACATTTTGGTCCAGAGAGTCACAAAGAGCCAGACACAACTGAACAACAATAGGGGACCCTTATTGAAATTGTTTCATAAAAAGATGCTTTCCCAAGCAATAGTTTCACGTTTTTACTTAGTTACATTGATGTCAGTTTATTTTATCTTTTGAGATCTCCATCCTTTGATTAAGAACTTTCCCCATAGTCACCTGTCCTGAATCTTATCCACATTTTTATGATGTTGCCTTTAGTATCCAGGTTGTATATCTATTTTGAGCTTATCGCATTATATGGTACAAAATGTTGGTCTAAAACTAATTTCTGCCAAAATGTTTTTACTCTTCCTAATTCTTGTCAAATAAATTATAATTAATATTCTTGGAGTTATAGTATACAGAATTATCATTTGAGTGTTTCTGATTCATCCTCATCTAGTCTGCTCCACTGATCTACTTTTCTATTTTTAAATAAGCATCAAAGAGTTTTGATGATTGCTATTTTATTTTGTAATTTGAGTGACTACGAAAATATAGGCATACTAAAACACCATTGTTGGAACTGGGAATTGATCTAACTCTGAAAAACAACTTAAAATTATGCCTAGAAGTGACTAAAAGGTCCACATTCTTAGACCCAGAAATCCTACTTTTATGTAGATAATCCAATGGCAGGTTAAAAGGATAGGAAGGGAGCTGAGGGGAGGGAAAAACAGAAGAGAGGAGGAGAAAGGAAGGTTGAAGCTAGAAACAAAGGTAAAAAGAAAGAAACAAAGGTAAAAAGAAAGAAAGAAACAAAGGTAAAAAAAAAAAAGAAAGAAAGAAAGAAAGAAAGAAAGAAAGAAAGAAAGAAAGAAAGAAAGAAAGAAAGAAAGAAAGAAAGAAAGAAAGAAAGAAAGAAAGAAAGAAATTTATTGTATACTTTTAAAATAGCTAAATTGGAGATCGGCTTGCAAAACTGTGGCCCCTGAATGTAACAGTCTATTATTGCTACATGATAAACAATGAACATGAAAAATATAGAGAAGCATGGGAAGAATGATATGAATCATTGCAAAATGAAGTAAACAGAACCAGGACAACAATTTGCAAAATGATTACCCCAAAATTGAAAAAACAACAACAAAAATAAAAACAAACAAAACTTAATGATGTATAATTATAAGGACCAAGCTTAACTTCAGAAATTAGAAAATGTATCTGCCATAATGATCTATGGACACTACCTAATATGGTCAGACTTGTTAATGAATTTGATTAAATTTAAATAAATCATTTTTCTCTTTTTTTTATTCCCTTTGATAGAGATTGGCTCACTGCATATGAGAGGACAAAGAATACTTTTGCAAATGAAACAGATGTGTAAAACAAAAGATATTACTACTTTTTAAAAGATTCATTACTAAAAGCTCTGTATAGCTTCCTAAAAGTAACCTTTTCCATTCTCTTCCATCTCTTCTTTTCATTGTCCATCTACTGTGTCTGTTCAAGATTAATGAATGAATTCTGTGAGTTGTCCATCAATTACATATCATAGTCTGATCAGTAGATTCCTTGATGAAGATTTGGAAATTAGCTAATTAAAAAGAATTAAAGTTCTTTGGACCAAATATTATTCGGACCTCTGGAGACAAAAAAATAAAAAATAGATTAAAAAGACAAAAACAATCCTGAGCATGAGGAAGTGTTTTTCTAATTCAGAATGGGAAGGTTTCAAAAACCATCCTCATAGTTATACAAATGGGTAACAGACATAGAGAATACAGAACCCCCTGTATCTGCTGTTAGTTGACTATAAAATTGAAAAGGAGGATCAGAGGGGCTCCAGTGTGGACATCCATATTGACATCCTATTCAAGGACAATCAGTAATCCTCATTGGTTTCCATTGACTGGGGCTAACTCCAAAGTGGATGGCTGGCAGAGAGTTAGAGCAGACTGTTATCAGAGGAGTCGACCCTTTAGAGGAGGATACTCCATCTTGTTTGAACTTCTTTTCATCATTTCTCCTTCAGAGAACAGACCAGAGAGCCTTGTTCTATAGAGAGGGATACTTATTCCTTAACAATTGGAGCTATCCCACAGTAGCATGGGTTATCTTGGAAAGTCTCCCAATATACATCCACATTAGATGTCTTCAAAGAAAATCTGAAGGTCAGGATAGACATGGGAGTTTTGTGTCAGCTCCAAGATGGACTAGAAGCCCTTTGGGGTCCCATCCAGTTCCCTTCAGATCATCCACTGAATCCTGAGTCATTGCCAATCATGTTGACTTTTGTCTTGCCACTGAATTTTAATGACACTGGAATAGAAAGGGAGGCTGACAATTCTGTGTCACTAAAATCCAATTCATATGCAAGTTAGGATATTACCCATGAGTTCATTAGTCCAGTTTGAAAATGAAGGACAAAAAATAACAGTAGAATTGAGATTCAAACTTAAGTCTCAAAGACTTAAGTTTGAATCTCAATTCTACTCCTGGGACTTCAACCAAATTACTTATATTCCCTGGGCCTCAATTTCCTTCTCTATAAAATGTAGGGGTTGGGCTACCTTTATTATTAACTTTTTTCATGTAATATAACTCTTCAGCAGACCAGTAAACCTTACTAAGAAAGATGCATAAAATGCATCATTATCATTCATTAAATGCATAAAATAAAAATATATAGTGTTATAAAGGAAGAGCAGCTAGTTGGTACTGAGGATAGATTAGCGAGCTTAGAGCCAAGAATATTCATCTTCCTGAATTCAAATCTGGCCTCAAACACTTAATTAGCTGCATGACCCTGAGTAATTCACTTCATCCAGTTTGCCTCAGTTTCCTCGAATGTAAAATGAGCTGGAGAAGGAAACTTTGAACCACTCCAGTTATCTTTGCCAAGAAAATCTAAATGAGGTCACAAAGAGTCAGACATGACAGAAAACAACTGAACAAAAAAATTATAAAAGGAACTCATTAGATTACAAATACAGTTGTCAAAATAATTTTTTAAAAAATAAATTCATAGACTTCAGATTAAGACTTTTCACGGATGTAACTTCACATGGATAGAAACATGGGCTTGGATGTCTCTTCTGCTCCCCCCCAAAAGGGCAGTTATTATTATCAGTTCTATGGGCTATTTTTCACACCAGGATTTAATCCTTGTAAAAATCTGAGTGAGAACAATTGAATGGGGTTGAGTGCCATTAAAAGGAGAAGCAAAGTCACCTCAGATTCAATGTTTACATTGATTTGTCATTCATGCTAAAAGGCTCTGGGCTCCTCTGCCCAGAGTGCCCCCGGCAATTTGCTAGTGGCCAGCTGGTGCGTATTCAAGCCCTTGCTATTGTCATGGCTCCCATCAGCGCTAAGGAAGATGGATCCCACATGGGCCCTTTAAGGGAGCCCCTCTTCTTCTCCCTTCTCTCCAGCCTCATGAGAAATGTGTCACTTTGCATACCAAGGCAGGAGTGATCAAGATGGACAGCCCTAGGAGTGATGAAAACTCCTCAGATTTAAATGATTAAGCTTCACTGGAGGCCCAACCACTGAGCTGAAATGCCTGTGGTCCAAGCAGAAGAAAGTGGGAGGAGTGGATGTCAAATAGACCAGCAGATTGTCCTCCAACTACAGGGTTGTTTGAGCAGACAGCTCCTTTAGAGACCCCTGGAGCAGAGGAGCAGCAGTTTAGAGCAGGAAAGGATTTCAGAGACCTCCTCCCCACCTCATTTTGCAAATGAGGAAATTGAGACTCCAAAAGGTTGCTACAAGGTGACACAGGTAATGAATAAGAGGTAGGATCTGAACCTGTCTCCTCTGACTACAAAGTGAGTACAATGTCCAGTGGACCCAACTGATCCTCCATTCTAACTCTCCCATTTTACAGAAGAAGAAATCAAGGTTTTAGAAAAGGAAATGAGAAGTAATGTTCTAAGGAGAAATTGATTTGAAAAATCATCTTTACAAAAACCAAATTGGGGAAGCCATGGCTAAACAGATTTATCTGAAAACCATCTGGGAGTAGGATGGGGTAGAGGTGGGTTTCAAACTAGCATCTCAACTGGTCAATAAGGTGATTTAGCAATTGGACCTGGTTTGAATCATCTCATTGTTGAAAAGAGCCACGTCCATAAGAATTGATCATCGTATAATCTAATAAGATTATAATATATATCATATATACATATATATAATATATATATAATGCCATATATAATAATGTCTTGATTCTGCTCACTTTACTCAACATCAGTTCCTTGAAGTCTCTCCAGGCCTTTCTGAGATCATCCTGCTGGTCATTTCTTACAGAGCAATAATATTCATATACCACAATTTATTCAGCCATTCTCCAATTGATGGGCATCCACATAGTTTCCATTTTCTTGCCACTACAAAAAGGGCTGCCACAAATATTTTTGCACATGGTGGTCCTTTTCCCTCCTTTAAGATCATTTGGGATATAAGCCCAGTAGCAACACTGCTGGGTCAAAGGGTATGCACAATTTGATAACTTTCTGAGCATAGTTCCAAAGTGCTCTAGAATGGTTAGATTCATTCACAATTCCACCCACAATGCATCAGTGTCCCAGTCTTCCCACATCCCCTCCAATTCGTCATTATTCATCATTATCTTTCCTGTCATTTTAGCCACTCTGAAAGATATGTAGTACTCCCCAAGATTTCAAAGAAGCTCATTGCAATAAAACTATCAAAAAACTTTTGAAAAAAAAATTGCAGGGGGCCCTCCTGCCCAACATTAGACATACTTTGTTTGGCTCTAGTAGAAATAGGAAAAATAAGAGGAAATTTGAAAGTTGCAAATTGAGGCTTGAGCTCAGCAATTCCCAAAGTGTATTTACCTTTTACAGCTACCTAACAGGTGAGTTGAGTGTTTATCTCACTCTATCATTGACATCCAGTGGATAGACAGTGAAAAGAATGGCTGCCATGGAGTAAAAAAGACTTGAATTCAAATCCAATCTCAGATACTAGCTGTGTGACTCTGAGCAGATCACTTCAATCTACCTCAGTTTCCTCACCTGTAAAATGAGTTAGAAAAGCAAATAGCACTCTTGTGTCTTTGCCAAGAAAACTCCAAATGGAGTCATGAAGAATCATACAGAACTGAAATGACTCGCAATCTATTGATGACCCCCTGTGACTCCTTTGCTCTTTATGCATTCTATGGTGGTCCATAGCTTGTCCAATACCTGACATCCATATGATATATTCAGTGCTTCTGGAGTACAGGAGGACCCTGTTACCCACATTTAGGAAACCTAGACCTACCTTATAGACTGAAATTGGATTTTGGAAATTTACCGAGGAGGACAATGAGTCAAAGAGAATAATTAACACTTCCAGGATTGGATCTAGCTTCTGTGAACCCTGACATTTGGGGGGACCCTATGCCATTGGTTGCACTCTAAGCTGACATTCATGGCTTATCCCATTGCCCAGCACATAGTAAGTTCTCAGTTTATGCTGATTGTTTGGGCTTCTTTCTACACTTGAGATCATCTAGTCCTAAGCCTTGCATTTCATGGCTCCTGGGAAAAACGGGACAAGCTCCAGGTCCGCCTGGTGGCTAGAGTCTTCATCTCCCATTTCTCCAAGCATCCAAGTCATTTGTCTCATTGCACTATTTGTCTATCTAGAATTCCAGCACTTCTGGGGGAGAAGGAGGATTTGGTTTCTTTTTTCCTGGCAGGAAGAATGGGAAAGAGTAGGAAAAGAGCACCTTCGCCTTTAGTCATCACAGTTGGGTCATAGGTGTTCTCTATAACTGAATACTCTGGTTAACTGAGTGTTAAAGTGCTTTGCATATTTTCAAATAATTAAAGGAAAATAATAATGATAGCCGGCATTTAGATAGACATTTATGACTTTAAAAAATGTCTAATGCATCAGTTTACTTAGTCTTCCCAGCAAATCCAGGAGGATGGAATCTATCGGAGGAAGCTGGGAGGCCTAAGGGGAAAAATCTTGGACTGGGAGTCGGGAGAACCTGAGTGTGAAACCTGCTTCATACTGGCTGTGTGATCCTGGGCAAGCCCCTTAATTCCTATCTTTCTCAGTTTCCTCATCTGTAAAATTGGGATAATAAAAGTATCTATCTAGCAAACATTATTGTGAAGATCAAAGAGATAATCTATATAGTGAGCTTAGCAAATCTTAATGGGCTAAATAAATGCTAGTTATTATTGTTATTATTATCATTATTATTCCTATTTCATGAGAAAATGAGAAAATTTCATGAGTCAATGAGAAAAATGAGTCTCAGGAAGGCTAACAATTCCTGGGAGGCTGAGTTTTCTATTTTAGGACAGACTTTGACCTTTGCACCATTTCCTGCCTACGCCCCCTTGTCTTTCCTGACACAGGACAGGTCTTTATCACCTCATAACTGGACTATACAAAAACTGTGGGAGGACCCACCTGCCTCTCCCCACTCTAATCTGTCCTCCAGCTACATGTCAAAGTGAGTTCCCTAAATAACTCCCAATAGCCCCTAAACTCCAGGGGCTCCCTATTATCCCCAGGAGCCAAGACAAAATGCCTTATTTGACATTCAAAGCCTTTATAACCTGCCCTTTCTTTTTTCAGCCCTTCTACACCTTCCTCTCCAACATATTCTTCTATTTAATGACATTAGCCCCCTAGTTGTTCCATGGACATTTTCTCTAATTGCTCCTTATACTTGGAATGATCTCCCTTCTCTCTTCTGACTACTCACCTCCCTGGCTTTAAGTCCCAATTAAACTCTCAGCTCCTACAGCAGGGTGGGGGAACTGTTTTCCAGCTAAGGGCCCTTTGAATACTTATAGCATCATTCATGGGCCATATAAAATGATCAACTTATAGAACTCAAGCAGTGGAAGATCGTCATTCTAAGCTTTCAGCTCATCCTCACCTGCAATTGCCTTGGCAGGGCCAGACCAAATGATTTTGGCCAGACGCTCCTCACCATTGTTCACCAGGAAGCTTCTTCCCTTCTCTGAATCCAGTGCCTTTGAGCTATTAATTATTTCCTATTTGTTGTTAGTAACTTCTTTTATGTACATTTATTTGTAGGTTGTACCCCTTCCTTCATTAGATTATAAGCTTCTTGAGGACAGGAATTATCTGTTGATTCTTTTTGTATCCCCATTGCTTAGTGCAGTAACTAGCACTTAGTAAGCTTTAATAAATGCTTATTGGATTTAATTGCATCCAAAGAAAATGAACTAGAAAAGGTTCTAGAAAACATGCACATTTAATTCGGTGTAATTCAACTCAATCCAAAAACAACAAATATTGATTAATCGTCTGCTATGTTCTCACAGTTAGAAAGACAAAACAAAGCAAAAATTAGTTCTTGCCCTTCAGGAACTTCTATTCTGGGGAGATGCTGGGCAAGAACCAGGAGATGATACAAGATGGTGACATCGAGCCAGAAAGTATTTATTTAGTGCTTAACAGTCAAGGAATTTTCATTCTAATAGAGGAATACAACACAAAATAGGAAGGTGGGGTGAGAAGGAAGTGGGGAAAAGTCTGCGGAACTGAGAGAGGAATAAAGACATACATGGCCTTTCCTTAAAATGGAAGGATCTGGGAGGAATTGACCAATCAGGAGAAGCCTGAGAGGAACTGACCAATTAGGAGAAGAGACTCCAGGGCCAGAGGGAATTTTCCAGGGTGAGAAGCCTGCTGAGGCGTAGTAGAGAAAATCCACAGAGTTAGGAGAAGAAAACAGATAATACAAGTCCTTTGGATAAATGATGGAAAAAGTCCTTTCTGCTGATCTCAATTCTGCACAGGACAGTGAATGGACTCTCTCCTCCTGCTGGAGAATAGAAATTGAAGAAGAGGCAAAAACCACCAATGACTGGACCAGGAAAGACTTCTCACATGGGAGTTGGTTGTTGAATGGAGCCTTGGAAGAAGCTGAGGGTTCTAGGAAGAAATGAGAAAGGAGGATGTCCAGGATGTCAGGATCAGCCTCCAGACTGCCGAATTCAGGAAACGGCTTGATTTGGTTAAATGTAGCTGTGGAAAGTCTGAAGGAATTGGGATGTTTGGCCTAGAAAGGAATATTATTATTAAAATAATGATAATAATAATAATAATAATAGGATTTATGTAATACTTCAAAGTTCACAAAATGCTTTACATATATTTTTCCTTTGATCCTATCCCCATGAAGGTAGGTGCTATTATTAAACCCTTTTTGTTATTGTTGTTGTTCAGTTCTGATTCTTTGTGACTCACTTGGGGTTTTCTTGGCAAAGGTACGGGAGTGTTTGCCCTTTCTTTCTCCAGTTTGCTTTACAGATAGGAAATTGGAGGCACACAGGGTTAAGTGACTTGCTCAAGATCACACAGGTTGAATATGAACACAAGAAGATGAATCTTCCTGATTCCAAGCCCAATATCTTGTGCAATCTGGCACCTCTTAGCCACTGAAGCTGGATTTGAACTAAAATCTTCCTGATTTTAAGTGCAGAGTTGAAATCCCTCTTCGGTTACTCCTGAAGTCAGAGTGGAAACACTCATCTAGAATCTCATGACTATTCAGTCACTAGACAGTTGTGTGACTTTGGGCAAGTGAGTTGACTTCTCTGAGCCAGAATTGTTATCCTGGTAAAAAGATGTGTAAATGGTGATGAATGTTTAACAACAGTCTCTCTGAAAAAAAAAAAAAGTACACATGGCCCACTTTTAAGTTTAATCTACATTAACATTTAGAAACAAAAAAGTGATTTTGCTTATTTCCAGAGTGTAAATGCTCATCCTGAAATTTTAAGAGGCTGCTCTCTTGAACTGAGCCGAGCTGACTCTAGCAGCCCATTTTGGTAAAACATGGCTTATCCCCACTTTCCCACTGATTCCTGGCTGTTCTCATGAGGATTCTCTGAATTTGTTATCTGTTTGCTCCATTCATGAAGCTATAGGTGAAATAAATTTGGTTTCCTACTCTTCACAAACCGGTTTCCAAAAATAAGGCATGTCCCTCTGACTGTGAAAATCCCCAAGTTCCCAAACTCAACGAGAGACAGACCATAGAATTCCAGATGTTTCGCCTCGCAGTATTTATCTGTGTACTGTTTACATTTATCTTTTTTCCCGTCAAGCCAGGGCTTTTAAAAATGGTTTATTGTATATCATAGATCATTTCAACAAGCGGGCTAAGAGGGGAAATTGAAGAGGGCGTGAGTACCGGGTGACATATGCTCCCAGACAACGTCTCTCAGGCAGTCTTTTCCAAGAGCCACATTTTCAAATAAATACCCAGGATAAATAAATACCCCAAGTATGTGCATACAGTTATGACAGTCCCCTTTCTGGGTGAAGAAAACCGTTTGTTTGGCCACAGGGGCAGGACCTGCCCTTTGCAGAGAGCAGGGTGGCTTGTCATGGGCCGGCCGTGGAATGTGGACCGAACAAAGTTCTCTTCCTGCCGGGGGAAGAACAGGACTGGACCTCTTAGGCTTAAGTACTGAGGGTCAGCTTGAGAACCCTCTACACAGCCACAGAATCATGAAATTCAAGGCTCATGTCCCGCTCTGACACATGCTGGCTGGGGGGGCTGACTAAGGTTAATCTTTCAGCATCTCCAGAGCAATATTCTAAGTTATAAACAAGCCGCCGATAGGCATCGATACAGGGAGCTCCCATGTTGCCTACTGGTAATGCTCCTGAAATCATAGGTTTGCTATAGAAAACAAGATACAGATGAGAGACAGACAGACAGCTAGATAGACAGATAAATAGGCAGACAGATGAGAGACAGACAGAGAACTAGTCAGAGAAACAGATAAATGGACAAGTAGATAGACAGACAGATAAACAGACATAAACAGAGAAGTAGATAGACAGATTGATCATTAAATAGATAAAAAGACAGATAACTAGACAGAGAGACAGATAAACAGGCAAATAGGCATAGTCAGATAGATAAAGTAGATACAGATAGATGACTGACAGATGCACAAATAGACAGACAGATGATTGATAGATAAATATAGACAGACAGATAGATATACAAACAGATAGATTGACAGGAAAGACAGAGATGGACAGAGAGAGAGAAAGAGAGAGTAAAAGATAGGTAGGTAGTTCAATCCAGGGAAATTTTTAAAATTGGAATGTCTTTGATTCTAACCTCCTTTTATTAATAATAGTTTGGGGAGCTGACTAAATAAATTATGGCATATGGCTAGAATAAGAACTTATTACATTGTAAGAAACAACAAAAATGAAGAAATTAGAGAATCCTTGGAAGACATGAACTGTTTTGAAGTTGTTTTAGTATTGTGGGATTATAAATTTGGGGCTGTAAAGGTCCCAGAGATCACCTAGCCCAATCTCCATATTTTATAGAAGAAACCAAGACTCAGAGAGTTCAAGGAACATGACCAAGAATAGGTAAGTGTAAATGGGAAAGGCAAAATTTGAACTTGGGCAGAAATGGGGGACCAAGGATGTAGAATAATGAATACAATGTTATACTCACTGATACATTGATTAATTTTGCTGATCTCTTTTTTCCTTTCTTTAAAAAAAAAAAATTCCTTGTTAAAAGAAAGCATTTTCTGGGTAGAAAGAGATGTACTTTTCCTATATGACAAAAAAAAAAGGCATAAGGAGAAAAATTTTAATAGTACATAGTGATCCTTAAGTAATTCTCAACTCAAAACCTAAAAAGGTTTGATGCTAGATGTACATGATCGGTTGTTGTCCTTCATCCTCAACAAGGACCAAAATGACTTCACTATGTTAAAGTCTAGTTATGATATGTCTGACTGGCTGATCAGACTAACCCGAGCTCTGAAGTCTCTGCCAGAAGTTAGACACAAAGAGCTCCCACACATACAAACACACATACACAGATACAATCTGTTTTATATATATATATATATATGTATATATATATATATATACATACATATATATATACATATATATATACATATATATACATATAATATAATGTATATTTATATTATATATTTTAATATAATTTATATATATAATAAATGAATTTGCATATAGTTGATATATATATGTGTATATTTATATATGTATATAAGTACATATATATATGCGTGTTTATAATTGTTATATGAATTTCATGTAAAATTGGTACATATATTTTATATACATTTATATATAATATATAATAAAATATATAATATAAATATAAATTATAATATATAAATATAATAATAAAAGTATAATAATATAAATTATAATTTATAAATATAATAAAAATATATAACATAAATATAAATTATATTATATGTAAATATTATATATAAATGTATATAAAATATATGTACCAATTTTACATAAAATTCATATAACAATTATAAACACACACATATATATGTACTTATATACATATATAAATATAAAATTTATTGTTGTTTAGTCATTTTTCCGTCGTGTCTGACTTTTCTATGATCTCATTTGGGGTTTTCTTGGCAGAGACAATGGAGTGGTTTGCCATTTCTTTCTCCAGCTTCTTTTACAGAAGAAGAAACTGAGACAAACAGAGTGACTTGTCTGGAGTCACACAGCTAATGAGTGTCTGAGGCCAGATCTGTATTCAGGAAGATGTCTTTCTGATTCCAGGCCCAGTACTCTATCCAAATAAAAACAAGGGCTGATATATTTACAGCATCATATTATATAATATATACAATAAACACAAGAATTTAAAGCAAATGATTGAGGTAGTCAAGGATGCCGTAAACTGGGTCCGTCCATGGGCTTTTAGCCCTCTGCCTTTCTCCTTCCCATTCATTTTCTTCAGAGAAGGAAAAGACTCAGACAGCCTGGGCAGTTTGTAGAAAGGAAGCCCCTGAAATATGGCCCTATGTATGAGCGGTGTCTCCACACATTTGGGCCATGGTAAAGCACGTTCCCTACTCAGGAGCTTCTATACATCAATCAAGTCCCTCTTGTGCCAGACTGTGCTAAATTTTGAATTGGCAATGAAAGCAAAAAGAATCCCTGTCCTCAAGGAACTTATGTTCTCCTGGAGGAGACGGCATATAAACTAAATAAAGACAACTACAGAGTGAGTGGAAGACATCCTTAGCTAGAAAGGCTCTAACATGAGCCTTGGTCACAGGCATTTCTATATAAAATGAGGGATCTGGATTCAATGTCCCCGTGGCTTTTTCCAGCTATAGATTCAGGCTCCCTTCCTCTTCTATGTGTACCTATCCATGGATGGTCTCCAGATATGTCCGTTCTTCTCAATGACGACTAGTGCTTCTGTATAAATTTCTGTGACAAATATTTCTGTAACAAGTTTGACAGGTTTAGGGGGAACGTAGAAATTTCCATTGCCACTTTTCTTACTATGTAATTTCATTAAAAGTCTTACCATTGAATTAATTGTATCTTCTGATTATTAAAAGTGTACAAATAGATGGAGGCTCATACGCTATGGAGTTTGGAGTGGTTTGGATCCAAGAGATCATTCATTTCCCTTTCCTTTCTCTTCCAGAAATCCAGACCACCCATCCAGGGTAATATAGACTTGCCAACAAAGATGACCTTGCTTCTTTTCTTCCTTTTTCCTGTTCCCCTCTTCCCTTGGACTACCAAGAAATCATTCAACTCAACGGGCTCATGACCCATTTCCGTTACTCTGCTCTGGACTCCCTCTAGCCTTTCCTCAAATGAACACCACTTTCCAAATGGGACCTGACCAGGACAGAGTACAGCAGGATAGTCACCTATGGTTCTGAATATCATCACTCCCTTAATGCATCCTTTTCCTGCTACTAACCACCAATTCAATATGATTACTAGCTATTCTAGCTATTGGTCAGAGTAGTTGAGGCCCCAGTAGCCATTACCATCCAGGCCACACCTGCTTTTTAGCTATTACTGAATTTTGCCCTTTCTTTGAGCAAGGAAGAGATGTAAGAGTTAAGGGTCATTTTTGTGGTTGTTTTTTGTCCTTCCTCTTAAAGATACCAAGGAGGTAATGCCATTTTGGTCAAAAGATCATGGTGGTTAATAAGAAAAAACAAAAGCTACTTCAGGATTGAATGGGAAGGGCTTTCTCCTGCCAAGTTAATTGTCCATTAAAGATAGCGTATCGGCCTTTCGGCTGATCTTACATTTAACTAATTGCTCTTTTCTCTACCCCTCATCGGTGGACTTTCTCTAAAAGCATGTTAATTATCTGTACCCCCATCAACCCCCATAAAGGCAAAGAGATGTCATGATGGGAAAAACTTTCTAACACCTAGAGCTGATAAGATCTCATTGGATGTGCCGAGTCTCCAAAGTAAGGGTGGGTGTATGATGGCCAGAAATACTTTTGAGGATGGATAAGATATTGGTCTGGTGTGAATTGGACTAAATGCCTTGGGACATCTTGCTAGCTCTGAGTTTCTGTGGAAAAAAAAAATTGGTTTCTTAAGTAGTAATCTGACTCTCTGACTCCATGTGGGATTGTCTTGGCAAAGATAGTGGAGAGATTTTCCATTTCCTTCTCCAGATCATTTTACAGATGAGGAAACTGAGGCAGAGTGAAGTGACTTGCCCAGGATCATACAGCTGGTGTGAGAGTCAATTTAAACTCCTATTTTCTTGACTCCAGACCCAGCACTCTATCCACTGTACCACCCAGCTACCTTAATGTTAAATGCTTCTCTAATGAGTATGTCCTCTACTCATTAGTCCTTATCCTCTGCTAAAAGCAGAGGCCACCATCTATTCCATCCATTCCCTAGATATGGAATAATCCCCACCAAGTGCCCAGCACTGGGCTAGACAGTGTGGAAGGCAGAAGTTCATCAATGGAACCAAGAAGAGATTGTTAGACTTTTCTCCCTCCTGTGATCTCCATGGCATATAATGTGCTTTAGCTCAGTTATAATTGAAGGGAGGTGGTTTAACAAACTGATTATAGGTGTATGACACTCAAGGATTTAAAAAACTCTAGCCTTTCAATACTTCTCCCTCTGTCTCCCCACCTTAGAGTTGCCATCACCCAGCCTGGACAGTGTTCCCATCTCAGCCCAAAAAGCACATTTTGGGTGCCTATATTTCAAAGACAGAGAATTAAAGTGTTTTTTGGAGTTGGGAAAAAAAGGGTATTAATCGCTAGTTACAATATTGATCACATTGATTATCGCATTTATTCTCGTTTCTACCCTGGGAGGTAGGTGCTGTCAAAATGTGTAATTTGTAAAATTAAAATCTGTAAAATTGTCTACATTTTACAGATGAGGAAATTGAAGCTAAGGGACATTTGCCCGGTATCTGAAATAAGATTTGAACTCAGGAAGGTCTCCACCAATCTTGAGCAGCTAGATGACAAAGGGAATAGAGCACTGGCCCTGGAGTCAAGAAAACTCGTCTCCCTGAGTTCAAATCCTGCTTCAGACACTATCCGTGTGACCCCTAGACAAGTCATTTCACCTTATTTGCCTCAGTCTCCTCATCTGTAAAATGGGAAGGTTGGAGTAGATAAATGAACTCTGGAGTCCATCCCAGCTTCATGTCTATGATCCAAAAAGTTCATGAGCTCACGACAACAAGGCTCACTGGAGAACCCATTTGACTCAGTGATTAGAATGGGGGGTGTGTGGTCAGTCAATAAGCATCAATTTTTTTAATTTAATTTAATTTTCTTAGGTTATACATGTACATTCATTTTAAAAAATATTTCCACATGAGTCATATTGAGAGAGAAAAATCAGAACAAAAGGAAAAGACCATGAGAAAAAATAGAAAAAAAAAAGAGAGATAAAAATAGTATGTGTTGATCCACATTGAGTCTCCATTGTTCTTTTTCTAGATGCAGATGATATTTCCATCCAAAATTTTCAATAAACATTTAGTAAATGCTACTGTTTTAACAGGTGCTGTGCTAAGCTCTGGGGATGCAAATACCAAAAAAAAACAAAAAAAAAAAAAAAAAAAAAAAAAAAAAAAAAAAAAAAACAGTTCCTGCCTTCAAGGTTCTTCCAATCTATTGAGGAGAGACAACACAGGAAAGGAAACTGGGGAAAGGAAGAAGGGAAAAGATGGAGCCAGGGTGGAGGTGGTCGGAGAAATCCCAAAACAAGTGAAAAACAAGATCTTCTCTCTTTAAATGGAAGCAAAGGATGGAATGATCCCATTCTCCAATCTGAGAGGTTGAGGTTGATGCTGAGGTGGAGTCCCAAGACTGAGGAAATCTTATAATGACTTTTCTTGGGGGTGAGGAAGTCCTAAAGGAGGGCCCAGGCCAGATGAAAAGTTCTGGTCCCATCTTTCCATCATAGGGACAGAGACGGGTGATGACTTGGACTCCCAAGGGTGATAAGATCATGCAGAATGAGAAACTCAATGCGTTTCCTGGAGTGTGGAGGACAAGTGACCTGGGGGTCCCCAAAGTAATGCAGCCAGGAGAGAAGAGGGCAAGTAAGCATGTGTTAGTCCCTGGGGTAAACCTAAAGACTGCTGTGATGAGCCTTTCTTCATATCATGTGACCTTGTAACTCTAAAGGAACCCAATGGAAGCATGTGATTGTTTTTTTGTTTTGTTTTTTGTTTGTTTGTTTGTTTTTTCTCAGCCAGCCCTCAGAAGCCCTTATTAGCTTCAAATTCCCATCTTTCTCCAATCTTCAACAGTCTCAACTTTCTTCCAATTGCTGTTTGGCTTCCAATCTTATTGATAAAATGTCTCCAATAAAATAAGTATTGAAAGATCAAGATCACTGCAATAATGAGGATAGTGTCATAGTGCCATAGTCACATGTGAGCTTGAGCAAATCATTTTGCATCTCTAAGCCTCAGTTTCCCTATCTGTCAATGAGGGGGTTGGACCCCATGATCTCTGAGGGCCCTTTCAGTTCTAGATGGCCTCTCCTCCAAAGATGTACTTATTTTAGTGAGACCTTTCTTGATAAGGCACAAGTCTCCCACAGTCTGTTTTCTTGTCTTTGAAATGGAGACCATCATAGTCAAACTCCTCCTTCCCATGATTATGGTGAAAAGATTTGCAAACCTTGTGATGCTCTGAGAAGGGGGGGAGTGATTTTTATTGTTGCTATGAATGTCTTCCCTTTCAGGAATTTGGTGAGGACTTTTGCTCCCATCATTCCCTCCTTTATATATGTCTTACATCCTACCCTAGTCCCACTACCACCCCCAGCGGGAGAATGAAAGATCTAAGAAAACATTTTCTTTTTATAACTCAAGCAACTGATACAATGCCTAGTACACAGAAAGTGCTTAATGTTTGTTGCATTCAATAGGTACCAACTACTAAGGAAGCCTTCCCTGGTCCTCCATAAATGACTTCATCTTTAAATGTGGACGTGATGTTCAAGGACCTCCAGAACATTTTGTGGGTAGTCTGTGGAGAGTCGGTGGGATGACTGAGAGTTACACAGCTGAGCAAGTGTGAATGGGTTGTGATCTGTATCATGGGAGGGGACATCCACACCCGTAAGGTCCCAAATCCATCTTAAGGATTGAATATATTCAACAGAGTATAAAAGGATCAAATGAGATGATGAGCAGAGTTTTTCAATCTTGAGAAAGGGGGAGAAAGGGGAGAAAAAAGTCTGCTTCAATCTTCTGGAAGTCCCTAGCATTTTCCATGAGTCTCCTGGAATTGCCTTTTATCTTTGCATTACTGAGAAGAGCTAAGCCTATCAAAGTTGATCATGAGCCATGTCCCATCAGCCACCTCTTGTGTGTCAGGTGGCCAAATGGAAATGGACTAGCTGTGTGATCCTGTGCAAGTCACTTAACCTCCGACTATCTTGAGTTCCCTGTCTATAAAATGGGAATCATAATAGCACCCATCTTGCAGGTGGTTAAGAATAAAATGATCTATGTGTGAAGGATTTAATATAGCTCCTAATACATAGTAAGCTCTTTGTAAATGTTAGCTGTTATAGTAATCTAAGTCATTGCCTAGACGGATTTCTTGGAATAAATCCCCCTCCTTTGGAAGAAACAGCAAAGGTTCTGTAATTGTCCCTGTCTTGCTTAGCCCTGAGTTTCTAGACAAAGATATCTCATCTTTTTACTGTGGATGCTCTTCCCCTCCCCCAAAGCCATCTTATTTCCTATAAGTGCACTCAGACTAGCAAAGACTTGTGGTTACAACTGTTTTTAAAAACAAAGTAAATGTTTTAAAATTAAAAAATGTAAACAGATTTTCTTGGACCCAGAAGGAAAGCCTCGGGCTTTTGCAGAGGGAAACAAAGAGAAGAAACATTGGGCATCCCACCTTGTGGGGAAGAGGGGAGGATGAGACTGATCCAGCAGCAGAGTGTCTGTCCCCCCACATCTCCTGCCCATCTGGCCAGCAGCATCCTCAGCTCCATTTCCTCTCTTCTTGCTCCATGTGACTTCTCACCATCACCCCTTCTCCACCTCCATCTCTTTTCCAAGAGCTTCCAAGCTCCCCTCTGGACCCAATAAATGAACTTTTAAAGCTCACCCAGAGGTGCAATCTGTCCTGCAGCCTATGACTTTGCTTTTAATTCATTTGAGGGACTTGTTTGTATCTCATAAAGCCTGACCTGCAGGACGCTGCTTTCACAATGACTTTAATATTTCTTCATCAGACTCCTTTTTTGAAGTTAGGTCTATGAAAGCCCAAGTCACTCACAAGAATATATCCCCTGTGGACAGGGACTCCAGCAGGTTTTATTTTGTGTAACAGGCTTAGATACTAGGGCTCCATCCGTAGATTGTAAGTGGCTTGATCTGCCTGTCACCAACCTTCGTGATGGAGACTGAGAAGCCTGCTTTCAGAAAGCCAATGGCCATTATTTATTTATGTTTTCTTTTTCATTTTATTTATTTATTTTATTTTTTATTTGTGTATTTTTCCCAATTACATGTAAAGATCGTTTTCAATATTCACTTTTATAAGATTTTGAGTTCCAGATATTTTCCCTTCCTCCCTCTCTGCACCCACCCCAGATGACTAGACATGTACAATCATATTAAATAGATTTCCATAATAGTTACGTTGTAAAAGAAGAATCAAAACAAAAGGGAAAAACCATGAGAAGGGGCGGGGGGAGGGTAAAAAGAGTCTGTTTGGATCTTCCTTCGGATTCCATAGTTCCTTCTCCGGATGTCGACAGCATTTTCCATCATGGGTTTCTTGGTATTGTCTTTCATCATCGCATTACTGAGAAGAGCTAAGTCTATCAAAGTTGATCATCAGACAATGATCTGGTAACCCCTTTTTAGACACCTACTATGTGCCAGGTACTTTTTAAAGTATGAATGCTAAAAAGGCAAAAGAAATAAGAAAAGCCAGTCCTGGAGGAGCTCAGTCTTCTGGGGGAAACAATAAGGGAACAATTAGATACAAAAAGATACAAGATAAATTGGAAACAATCACCCAAGGGAGACAAAGTAGCATTGAGGGGTTAGTTAGCAAAGTCTGCATAGGAGAGGGGTTTTAGTTGGGACTTGAAGGAATTCTGGGTAGCCGGGAGACAGAAACGAGAAGCTTTGGGAACCAACATCCGGGCAAAATTGGGAAAGGTGTGATTCTTATGTGATAGCAGGACCCGGCTCCCTGAATTAGAAGGGCCATGCAGAGAGTTTGTAACTTGCTCTGTTGGGCTAATACAAGGCAAAGCAATGGATTACTGAGGGAACCTGATCCTAAATGTTCATTAGCAGCTGGGTGAGAACTGGAGCCCAAGAAAAAGACGCTCTTTATTCAGAGAATCTTCTCTTTCTTGTCTGGGGTGCAAGCAAGCAGGGGAAGGGGCTTTGGGCTCCGTCTTCCCTGGGGCTAGGAGAAAACAGACGGGACTCTGGGATGGTTTCTAGCTTTTTTTTTTTTTAAATTTCTACTTTTGAGTGAGAAGGCTGAGGTAAGAAGAAACGCCCTTTAAGGTGGATTCCACTCTGCCCAGAAGTGAAAGTAACAGAGGGGAGAGCAGTGAGGAGGGAGTAGAACTTCTGGCTTTATTATGTCCCTTTATAAAATCTAATTGATGTTGGCTGGATGCTAATTACTGGTGGCTAATGGTGAGGACTTCTCGTTAAGCTACCATCAGCAGAGAAGGACACTCCCACTCCCTCAGAGACCCCCTCTGAACTCTGATAGAAGATATAGTCAGTCTCACGTCCTCTCTGAGGCTGACCCGGTGATTGGTGAATGCCTTGCCTGGAGCCTCCATATCATGAAAAGGCTCATCCACACTGCACTCATTCTTCATTCACTCTTCACTACCATCATTCACTCTCCTTCAGGACAGTGTCCCTCCCTTTCCCTCCCTGCCTAGCCAGTTCTCCTTTCCCGTTCTGAATCAGTTGACAAGTGGGAACTATTTTCAGTGCTTAGGACAGTGCCTAGTCCATAGTAGGTACTGGATAAATGGTTATGGATTGATCACTTTGTTTTCAAATGCTCAGACACTTACTAGTTTTGTGATCCTGAGCAAGTCACGTAACCCTATTTGCCTCAGTTTCCTTCTCTGTAAAATGAGCTGGAGAAGGAAATGTCAAACCATTCCAGTATCTTTGCCACTGAACAATAACAACTTTGTTTTCTTTTTGTATCTTCAGTGCTTAGCACAGTGCCTGGCACATAGCAAGAGCTTAATAAATGTTTTGTCTCATTGGTCCTTCATCCCTTCTTTCTGTCTCTGTCTCTCTCTGTGTGTCTTTCTGTGTCTCTCTGTGTGTCTCTTTCTGTTTCTCTCTCTGTCTCTCTCTCACACACTCTGTCTCTCTGTCTTTGTGTCTCTCTCTGTTTCTCTGTCTCTCCGTGTGTCTCTGTTTCTCTCTCTCTGTCTGTCTTTCTCTGTTTTTCTGTCTCTCTCTGTTTCTCTGTCTCTCTGTGTCTCTTTGTTTCTCTGTCTCTCTGTCTCTCTCACTCTGTCTCTCTGTCTCTCTCTGCCTCTCTGTGTCTCTTTCTGTTTCTCTCTCTGTCTCTCACACACACACTCTGTCTCTCTGTCTCTGTCTCTCTCTCTGTGTCTGTCTTTCTGTGCCTCTCTCTGTGTGTCTCTTTCTGTTTCTCTCTGTCTCTCTGTCTCTCACTCCGTCTCTCTCTGTCTCTGTCTCTCTCTTTCCCCCCTAAATATAATCTCTTTGAGTCTCACCATTACATCCTTTAAAGTGAGCACAATGACTGGTAATTTTTTTCTGATCAGATCTGCGCCCCCTCTATTAATGTAGAAGGGAATGTTCTGTATCTTAGAGCCTTCGCTGCCTGCAGGCACCTACAGGTTCTAAGTGACTGGCCCAGGATCACACAGCCAAGTTAAGTACGGGAGAAGGGACTTGACCCCGAGCGTGGCAGGTTAAGCCCTGTTGGTGTGGTGGTTGAGGCCCAGTATTGGAAGGAAACCAGACCCTCGGCGAGGATCTGATAGTTAACAAAAGGAGGCTCACTCGCCCATAGCTTGGAAGGGCTGCTCGGAGGGGATCCGCATTAATGCTGGGGGGCACAGCCCCCGCCTCTGTAGGTCCCGCTGGCGTGTGAGCAGGGCCCGATCCTCCTTGTAAACGCTATCCCGGGATCTCCACAGGGTCTGAGGGACCTTCCAGTAGCTTGTGAATGTCGCAGTTGAGAATCCATATCAAATCCCAAGCGCCGGCACTAACCACGTGTGACCTTTGGGGTCTTCCCGATCTCCCTTTTCTCGTCTATAAAGGGGGAGGGGGAGTGTGATGGGCTAGATCTCCACTGGAATCCCTCCTAACGGATTCCCCATCCCCTCAGTGTGCGATGTTTGCTCTTAAACCTTCGGAGCCTCTGTTCCGGCAATTGAAGAGTTAATGTGCTGCCCTCTAGCGGACCCGCAGGCCCCCGGCTCACCAAGGCCGGGGAGGCCTGGAGAGTCTAGTTTGCGAAGACTGCCCGAAGTCTTCCGACGGCCAGAGTTCGGTCCCTGCGTTATCCGCGGCCAGACTCCTCTGGGGAGCAGGGACCCGCCGGGCTAGGAGAGGGGCGTTGCTGGCCGCCCCCGCCCCCTCCCCCCCTTTGGGAAGCCTTCTAGGGCCTGTGGGCCAGAGGTCGGGGAGCGGCCCCGCGCGGGAGGGAATTGTCCTTCCCTTCCCGGGGGCTGCAACAGCTGGGCCCGCTTTGATTTTGATGTAGATTTCAAGGGCGCCGTTCCCAGCAGGGGGACATTTTTACCTCGGGAAGCCATTCAGGCGGCGAGGCCCCCCCGGGCCGGAAAGTTCTCCGGGGGGCTTTGATTGCACAAATACTTCCTCCGGGTCCGGCTGGCTCGGGGGCCCCGGGCGCCCGCCAATGCTTAGCAACCCGAGCCGGGAGAATGTCCCGAGCGGAAGGAGGGAACGCGGCCGCCCGCCACGCTACCCGGCCTTTGTTCCGCTTGGCAACAATGTTGCACGGGGCGTCTGGCGGCTCCGGAGAGTTTGCGGGCTTTTAATGAGGGCTGGGGGCCGCGCGGGGGGCTGCTGGGAGCGGGGCAGCCAGCCGTCTCCGCTCCCGCCCCGCCCCGAGGGGCAGGGGCCGGTGTGCCCGGCTTCCCCCGCCGCGCGGGGCTGGGCTGTCTGGCCCGGTGGATTGTGGGCCGCGGCAGATGTGGCGCTCGCTGCTGCGATTGATTTTCAGTTAATAACTTTTAACCTTGTGAACCACCAAGGGTGGCTGTGGGGTGTCTGGAGGAGCGGAGCTCGTCGCCTCCAGCTGTTGCCCACAGCTCCCGGTGCCCGCGATGCCGGGGAGCCGATCGGGCCGTCCCGAACCCGGCCGAAGCTCGCCTAGCCCACGCGCTGATTGTTTGTTCGTTCGTTAGTTTGTTTATTTGTTTGTTTTTAAGCAAACCACATGACAACTCCCACCGGGCCTCGCTCTGTCAGGGCCTTGGTGGATTTATTCTCCTCAACTCCGTGGGGAAGAGGCGAGGGAGCAGCTGCCCACAATGCACTGCGAAGTGTCCCCCACAGCAACCAAATTCAAATGGAACTCCGCTGTTTTCATCCTCCCTTTCCCTGGCAGCCCCGGCTGGGAGACCGCGGGACAAGGGGACCTTTCCAGCTGGGATGCTTGAATGAGTGCGCACCTGGGAGGGGAGGAGAGGCAGGGAGGGGGAAATGGGGTTTCCGGGCTTTGCATTTGGCTTAGAAGCTGAGATTTGGCGCTGATGACCCCACACCCCGGGTGGGTACCCGCAGCAGCACGGAGGCAACGCCGAACTCGAGTCCTGGGACCTGAGTGCGAATCCCAGTTTTGCCATTCACACTGCTTTTAGTGACAAGTCGCTTCATATTCCTGGGCCCCATTTCTTCATCTGTAAAAAGAAAAGGGCTGGATCCATCAGAGGGCCCCTAAGCTCCCTTCTAGCCCTACGTCCAACTAGGGTACCCCTTCCCTAGATATTGAGTCAGTCAATTGATATTGATAAAATTGATAAATAATCCCAGCCTCATTAAAAAAAAAAAAAAAAGAAAGAAAGAAAGAAAAGAAAAGAAAGAAAGAAAGAAAAGAACTGTGTCATAGAACAAGACTGAACTACAGAACTTCCTGTTGGTGGGGTAAACATTAAGAGCTGGAGGTCAGATAGGAAGCCCAGGACTGAAACCTAGTGACTCAGACCCAGAGTTTGAATTCTTGCTCTGCCTTTTCTTGCCCATACGAAGTGAGTACCAAGGCCAGAGTTATTACTTCCATCTGGGAAACCCAGAGATGATTTCCTGAAGAAGGTGAGATGAGAGGGACCTTGCACCATGAATAGAATTTCACTAGAGAGAGGTGTGGTGGGAATTGCCCAAGCAAAGATCTGAAGGCAGAAAGGTGCTTGAAGTGCTCAGGGACTGACCAATAATATCTCTCTTACAATGGCTCATGAGTTTGGCAAGAATTAATTTCCCCATTTTATACACAAAGAAGCTAAGACAAGGAACACCAGGGCACATAAGAAATGAGGACTGATTGAGCGTTGAATCTATGCGTTCTGAGACTTTAAGCTCTTACCACCACATCTCACTGGCGCCACAGGATCTGGGTTTAAATCTCAGCTCTGTTCTTTCCTGCCTGTGTGATTTTGAAGTCACTGTAGACTTTCTGGCTCCAGTTTCCTTGTCTGTGTAAAGAGGACTTGGCTTAGATGGCCTTGGATTTCTAGACCAGCTCTAGAAGGTGAGCCTTCTAGGCTGAAATATGGCTTAAAGGTGGTTTACAGACAGGCTCCTTGAATGCCAGACTAAAGACTTTGGGCTATCTTAGATAGCTGGGAGAGTTGGATTGGGATGCAGAGTTCTAACTAGGGTGGGGTAATCTGAGCATCTGTCCAATGTGCCAAATGGTAGTGGGCACACTGATTTTAGCACTTGGTTAGCAAGAATCCTTTGTTAAAAAAAAAAAAAAAAAAAAAAAAAAAGGAAGCCATCATATGCTGCACTTCCTCTCCATGTGCCCTGTCAAGTGCAGGTCCTTCTTAGATCCAGACCAATATTCTCCCTTTCTTAGGAACAACTTTACCAGCCCTGGACCCCTATTCTTCTGTGTTCTCCATTCTTCCCTTATGACTAGTGTCCCACAGCCTCATTACACTCCTTTTTCATGGGAAACCATGTCCTAAGACCCAAGTTGTCTCCCCAGAGTCTCTCTACCCCACCACCTGTGAATTTGTCTTTTTGGGCAGTCAGTATAATTAGGGTTAAGTGACAGGGTCACACCGCTAGTAAGTGTCTGAGGCCAGATTTGAACTCACATTTTCCTGCCTTCAAGAGCAGTTCTATCCACCAATTCCTCTTTTTTTTTTTTTTTTTTTTTTTTTTTTTTTGCTGAGGCAATTGGGGTTAAGTGACTTGCCCAGGGTCACACAGCTAGTGTCTGAGATCATATTTGAACTCAGGTCCTCCTGACTTCAGGCCTGGTACTCTATCTACTGCGCCACCTAGCTGCCCCCACTAGTTCCTCTTTTAAAGATGAATTGAATGTGCCCTGATCATATTTTGCAGACCTCACCTGGGAGTCTGAATGGTTAATTATGTTCGTTGAAGTCATCAGACACTCTTGAATGTGAGAGTGACAGGATCCAAAGTGGGCTTCTGCAAGATTCATCTGCTGGTCCCATGGAGGATGAATGGATGGAGAGAGACAGGATAAAGAGAGGGAAGGAGCCCCAGCAGGAGGCAATGGCAACGATCTTTCAAAAAAAATAGGTTTGCTCTGGTGATAAAGTCACCATGGAGAATCTTATAAGACAAGCCTTATTTATAGCATCTCTTCCAACATGAGTTAGCAATGAGAAAAGTACCAGGTTTCCTTTTAATCCTTTTTCTTTAAAAGCAAAACAAAAACTCGGGTCCATTGTTGAAAATACTTCATTGAGAGTTCCTTGAAATCTGTTTTCTTTCCAAATATGAAGCACCCACTCTCTGGAGGAGAGGTGCTTGAGAGAGCTTCCAGGCTGCTGAGAATAGCTAACTCTGGAGGAAATCAGTTTTCCTGCATGGTTTTAAAATGTGGATCCACACCTCCATGGACTTGGTAAATGTGGGAGAGGAGAAGAACAGTTCATGCTGGGAATTTGCCAGCACTACTAGTGTGTGAATGAACAGAGGAGGGCCAAATTTCCAAAGCCCAAACTCCTCCAGTTTCTGGAGGAATGCTCCAGAACCAAATCTTTGTTCACTGCTTTAAAACTTGTATTTGCAGATTATAGGCTGGAAGGTTTGCATCTGGAAGAGGCCGGGAAGTCATGTGATCCCACCCCCTCTTTCGACAGATCTTAGGATCATTGGGCTGGGCCTGGAAGGGCCTTAGAGTCCAAGCCCCTGATTTTAAAGAGGAAATTGGGACTCAGAGAGTCCAAAGGAAGTCAGTGGCCGAGCTAGGATTTTTGTCTCAATCCCCTGATGTCAAATAAAGCAACTCCTTCCTCTGTACTCCACTGCTTCCCAGAGAAAAATCATAAAGGAAGATGTCAATGTCACTTTCTTTACAGTATTTCAGGCAAAGACATATCTAGCAGGAATTCTGGGAAATAAAACTTATTTTGCTGTCTGAGACAGAGATCCTAAGGAAGCCAGTGCGAAGCTCATCATTAAGATGATATCCAATTCAGTGATGATGTGCCTGATCTAATTTATAGTAGGTGCTTAATAAATGCCAGTTGTTTGAGTGCATCATGTTTGCCCCATGTTTGGAGATCTTTGTTTTGTAAAAGATATTCCAATAATCCCTGAAGGCTATCAGCTTTTCTATGCACAGTAGAAGTCCTGTTCTTCTCTTCTTTATCCCATCTCTCATCTATGCACCTTCCCTCCTGGGTCACAACCTTGGCTCAAACCTTTATCTTCTCCCACCTGCACTATTGCAATAATCTGCTCATTGGTCTTGCTGTCATGAGTCTCTGCCTACCTCAATCCATCCTCCAACTCAGCTGTCACAAGTCACAAGGTCAAGTTCCAATGATCTTGAGATGAAGAGAGCCATCTACACCCAGAGAGAGGACTGTGGGAACTGAGTGTGGACCACAACATAGCATTCTCACTCTTTTTGTTGTTGTTTGCTTGCATTTTGTTTTCTTTCTCAATTTTTTTCCTTTTTGATCTGATTTTTCTTGTGTAGCACGATAATTGTATAAATATGGATGCATATATTGGATTTAACATATATTTTACTATGTTTAACATATATTGGACTACTTGCCAGCTAGGGGAGGACATGGGGGAAGAAGGGGGAAAATTGGAATACAAGGTTTTGCAAGGGCTAATGTTGAAAAATTATCCATGCATATGTTTTGAAAGTAAAAGCATTTTAACAAAAAAAAATAGTAGAAAAAAAAATAAAATACAGATCAGACCATATCAACCAATACACAATAATGAATGGTTAATTATGTTCGTTGAAGTCATAGGAAACTCTTGAATGTGAGAGTGACAGGATCCAAAGTGGGCTTCTGCAAGATTCATCTGCTGGTTCCATGGAGGATGAATGGATGGAGAGAGACAGGATAAAGGCAGGGAAGGAGCAAAATATCACCTCCAGAATCAAATATAAAATCCTCTGGTGCACAAAGCCCTTCACTTCTTATATATCGCATATCTTGCCATGGAAGCTATAGTGCAATAGCACTAGGCTCTTCATTTTTCCCGTCAAAAGATCCTCCATTTCTTGACTCGCCATTTTCATTGGTGTCCTTCTTGTGTCCTTCTTAATTTCCTATAAATAATTTCCCTTTTCTTTTTCACCTCCGGGTTATAACAGACTGGCTTTTTTCCAACCTGCCCCCAGGACTTATTTATGTTTTTAGTGATAAGGGATTATAGAGACTACACTGGCCTAAACTTTCTCTGTTGAATAGTCTGACTATTCCCCAATCAGGTCCCTTCCTCATTTATGACATTCCCTCCCTTCCGCCACTTCTGTTAACTGAGTTGGCTCTTTCTCCCACCTCATATTTGGACATTTGGAACATTCTGAGCTTGAAACTTCTAGTTTCCTAGCTGATTATGGTTTCTCTATCTATGACCTTAGTGTATGAAAGACCATCAACTCCCTCCCTCAAGAGGGCCTTTTCTTTTCCAATACCAAACTTTCAAACACTTGAGTCCATTTCCCAGTAGGTAGGAGAGATCCAAATGTAGGAGCACATGGTTTTCAAAAAAATTGTAAACCACAAATTACCACAGGAAGTCACCAATAGTAGCATAAATGAAAATTAAAACAACTCTGAGACATATAAATTAGTAGAAGCCACAAGAGATGGAAATAGTCATCTTTTGATGGATTGTAGAAAGACAGACACAATGATGGGTTGTTATCAAAGCTGTGGAGTTGTCCAGATGTTCTGGATTTCAATTTGGAAATTGTGCGACAAAAAGGACTAAATTGTTCATACCCAATACCAGCCATCTCACTAGTGAATATTATTCCTCACCCTATCAGGAAGTCAGAGACACAAACAAAGGTTATATTTACACCTAAATATTCATAGAAGCACTTGGGATAGCAAAGTAAACAAAGTGGTGTCTAATGATTGGGGAATGGCTGAAAAAAACTATATGTGAATGTGATGCATTATTATTGTATAGTAAAAACAAAGAAGAATATGGGAAATTCAGAGAAATCTTGGAAGATTCGTATGAACTGATGCAGAGCAAAAGAACAAAAACTAAGAGAATAATGCAATTAATGACCACAATAATATAAATGAAAAGGTCACTGAAAGTCAGCCTCTGAGTGATAGAAAAGTCCACAAAATTTCTACAGGAGAGATAATGAAGCAAGCATCTTTTTCATAGTGGAAAGATGAGTGAATACCGCTCATTGTAAGTTATACTCTAGGTGACCGTCTTTGTCTCCGATATTTGCTTAATTGTGTTTCTTTGCCAGGACTGGTCACTATGGAAATAGGAGCCACCCTGGAGTCAAGAAGACTTATTTTCATGCGTTCAAACCAGCCTCAGACAAAATAGCTGTGTGACCCTGGGCAAGATATTTCACCCTGATTGCCTCAGTTTCCTCATCTGTCAAATGAACTCCCATATCAAACCACTCCCATATCTCTGCCAAGGAAACCTCAAATGGGATCATGAGCAACAAAGAGAGAGAAAAGACATCAATGAAATGAAATTTAAGCTAAAAACGCACAAGCTTCCTGTATTAACCATAACTTCATAGCTTAGGGAGTGGTTGTGCTGAACCTCCACCAGGAGACAACAGAGCTGAAGCTCCCTAGTGACATTATGGGTGATATCCCTTCCCTCTTTCCTCCCAATGCTGTTTTGGAGGTATTGATCCTGGCCCCAGTGAAAAGAGGGAGTCTGTGGGTACACTTTGTGCCCGTCCCTCACGACCCCTCACTTCCTGTTCCCTTAAGTTACATCATCTTTATTTTGGGGTTATTCTATAAAGATGTCAAATAAAATGATCTGGTGCTTTCAGCATTTACTAGATCAACTTTGAGAGACAGCACTATTATTATCCCCATTTTTTAGATGAGGAAAATGTAGCACAGAGAGGTTAAGAGAATTGCTCATCTTCATATAGGAAGGGAGGCAGAATTAGAACGCAGCCTTCTGATCTCAAGCCCAGTGACGTATTGTTAGGATTACTAAGTGAGAACTGAGGTTTTCTGGACAATTACAAGGTGAGAACTCAGGTTGACTTGATAGAGGGGGCAAGCTCATTGGCTGGGGTGGTTCTTCCCAGAAGCCCTTGCATTATCCCACGCCCATTCTCTGGGAGGATAAAAAGAGACAGCACTGGGCGCAGAGAGCAGATCGGCCTGGAGAAGGATAAGAGCTGGAGGAGATTCAGAGCCAGGATTCAAGAGGAAGACTCTGAATTGCATCAGGCTTGACGGGGCTCTCTGTAGGAAGGGAAGTCACTTCTTTGGACAAGAGTTAACAGCAACTGCCTGGAGACAACGGTTCGCTACAGGAAGAAGAATCGGAGAGATTTGAGTAGACACAGCAGATCTCTTCCCAGAGAGCGATCCAGCAGCTTCTAGAGACGACAGCTCACTACAATTGGCGTCCACACGTGGGACAAGGACTTTTGCTTATCCTGACAAGAAGAGCTAGACCAGACCTTCGCAATTTGGCGCCCGAACAGGGACAGACACAGTCCTGATTCCAGTGGAAAAGCTTCTGATCTAGATCTCAGTCTCTCTGACCCAGAACCGTGAGTAACGAGGAAACTTTGTTAAAGATTAAGTGAGCGTGCTAATAGATAAATAAGGAACTTAACTTGTTAAGGGCTAAACCAGGAATCTCTTATAGCTGAAATGGGGCAGATGTTAGCTATATTCAATCCCTGGACCTCAGCCGACTCATCCCCAGCCCCAGAAGAAACCTCAGCTCCACCCCCATTCAGGAGTGGTACTATAGAGAGTATAATCAACATAATTGAGGAGCAGAGTTTACTTGTAACCTGGGTACAGATTGCTAAACTCTTGGCTGCATTAAGACGCACATCCCCTTGGTTCTTAGAGGAAGAAAAGATAGATGTAGATAAATGGAAGCTAGTGGGATATGAAATGAAAGAATTTCAAGCAAAAAATGGGCCTCGTTCAATTTCTGCAGAAGTATTTTATATCTACAACATAGTTCAATTAGCCTTAAACTATCAAGCAAGTTGTAGGAGAAGGAAAAGTTCTAAAAATGAACAGAGGAGGAAGTGTGAGGAAAAAAGGAAAGATCAAGATCTTTCCCTAGAGCAAGAGGATTTAAATGAGGAATTATGGTATGATTCTTTTGAAGAAGCTTCAACCCTGCCTAGAGAACAGATTATTGACAGGCCCACATCAACCCCACCTTCAGAGATGGAGGAAGAAAGAGGGGAAGAGGCAGAAACACAAACAGAATTGCCTGTGAAGAAGCCTAAGCCTATGACAAGATTAGAAAAAGCATTGGTTAAAGCTAAGAGAGAAGGACAGGATATAAGTGATTTTATACATGCATATCCTGTGATTGAAAATACTGACTCTGTAGGTAAAAAAAGGAGAAGATATGCACCTTTAGATTTGAATAAAATTAAGGATTTGAAAAAAGGTTGTACCCTTTATGGGGCTACATCAGCTTATGTCAAAATGTTACTAGATGGTTTGTCTTATGAAGTCCTAACTCCGAATGATTGGAAATCCATAGCAAGGACATGTCTGGAACCTGGAGAAAATTTATTATGGCTTGCGGAATTTCATGAATTATGTAAAATTCAAGTCAGATGCAATTTGGAAATAGGAGTTAACACACAATTCACTTTTGAGCACTTAGCTGGTGAAGGTCAGTATGGAGAGAATTCGGAACAGATTAATTATACCATGACAATATATGAACAAATTGCTAAGGCTGCAATAAAAGCTTGGGGTGTCCTTCCTGGACAGAAAGATCGTGGAGAGGCTTTCACTAAAATACAGCAAGATCCCAATGAACCTTTTGCAGATTTTGTGGGACGTTTGCAAACTGCTGTCAAAAGAACTATTGGAGAAAATTCAGCTACAGAAATAATGACCAGACATCTGGCTAAGGAAAATGCCAATGAGATTTGCAAAAGAATTATATGGGGATTAGACAAAGATGCTCCTTTAGAGGAGATCATAAGACGCTGTGCTACAGTGGGAACAAATGCTTTTTACACCCGGACAATGATGAATGTGGAAAGACAGGGTCCCTCCTGGCAAGGGCCTTCTAGAGAAACTCGGCGATGTTTTCAATGTGGAAAAATTGGGCATCTAAGAGCTCAGTGTAGATATGGAGATACAGTGAGAAGACAGGGTGAGAGAAGACCTAAAACCCCATGTCCAAAATGCAACAGAGGATTCCATTGGGCATCAGAGTGTAGAATAATTCAGGGAAATGGGATGAGGGGCCCAGGTTCAGGGCCCCAGGCAAAAAAGACTTGGGGCATGATGGCAGCTGATGTTACACCCAAAGAACCTTTAGAAGGCCAGGACTCTGATTTAATCAACCAGCAGAAAAGCAATCACATGGCAGAAAGGGATTACCTGATAAGTGAGCCAAAAGGCAATCAGATTGCAAAAATGGATTACACTTGGGGAGAATATAGGCCTTTTAAACCAACAGGGCTGTGTCCAGTGCAAACAACTCCAATGTAATTGCCAGATGATGAGAAGAGATTTAGAAAGTGGTAAATAGAAGGTAATTAGATAGGTTAACTGCCTGGGAGAGAGGGTTTGCTTGTATTTCTTCAGCAGGAGAAGGAATCAGATGGGTGCCAACAAGTCATATTCGCCTTGTCCATCAGAGAGAGACAGAAAAAGAGAAAGACCTCAAAATAAAGGAGAAGATCTAAGAAACATCTGACACTGAAAGAGCATGGATAATAAGAAGACTGTTAAAGAACTTAAAAACCAGCAGGAATCATTGGACTTCCTCACACAAGATGAGAATAATGGACAATGGACTTATGGACATTTATAAATTTTCAATTTATGATTATTTGATTATGTTATATACTTCTAGCATGCGTTATGTTACTATGTTACTATGTGCTTATGTAATTTATGTAATTATCTGTAATACTTCCCATATTGATGGATTTATGTTTCAAGGTCATTTATGTAATTATCTGTAATACTTCCCATATTGATGGATTTATGTTTCAAGGTTATGACTGTCCTATGTTCTAAATCAAAAGAAAGGGGGAGATGTTAGGATTACTAAGTGAGAACTGAGGTTTTCTGGACAATTACAAGGTGAGAACTCAGGTTGACTTGATAGAGGGGGCAAGCTCATTGGCTGGGGTGGTTCTTCCCAGAAGCCCTTGCATTATCCCACGCCCATTCTCTGGGAGGATAAAAAGAGACAGCACTGGGCGCAGAGAGCAGATCGGCCTGGAGAAGGATAAGAGCTGGAGGAGATTCAGAGCCAGGATTCAAGAGGAAGACTCTGAATTGCATCAGGCTTGACGGGGCTCTCTGTAGGAAGGGAAGTCACTTCTTTGGACAAGAGTTAACAGCAACTGCCTGGAGACAACGGTTCGCTACAGGAAGAAGAATCGGAGAGATTTGAGTAGACACAGCAGATCTCTTCCCAGAGAGCGATCCAGCAGCTTCTAGAGACGACAGCTCACTACAACGTATCTCCAACATCCTATCTGCTACTGGAGTAGTCCCACTGAGTTTACATTTTCATACTACAAAATCAATTCATACTACAAAATTCAGTTACACCCTGAAGTCTGGAGGACCTGAGTTCAAATCTGGCTTCAGACACTTAACACTTCCTGGCTGTGTGACCCTGGGCAAGTCACTTAACCCCCATTGCCTCAACAACAACAACAATCAAAAAAAAAAAATCAGTTACAAAATGTATTACCTTATTTAACTGCATACTGAGCATTCATCACAAAGGAACTACACAAGTATCCTAGAACCATTTCAATCTGAAGTCCACCAAATACATGGTGATGAAAAGGAGAAGATACATTTCCATCCCCTGAGAGGTTGACAAAAGGTGGAGAAGTTGCTCACCAGAACACTGGACAACAGGGAAGGACTTTTTTTCCCAACCTCAGAATAACTGGCTACAAAGGCAGGGTGGAAGAAGTCCAGATCAGCTTGGATGGAAAGAATGCCCACTTCAATAAACCACGGTTCTCTTGAAGTGTTCTTCATCTTCTTCATCCTCTTCTTTTTCTTCCTTATCACCATCATTAATCTAGTCACTATAAAATCTTCTAATTTGAACTTCTTATTTTAAAGAAGGTGAAACTGAGGCACAGGGAGGGAAATATCTTGCCTCAAATGTCTCATAACAATGAGATTCACTCACATTTCTATAGCACAGTAATGTTTGCAAAACGGTTTATTTTCATTCTTTCATCAACATAAAACTTTAAAGTTTGTTTCCTCATCACCCAAGTAGTAAATAGGATCTGTTTTCTTAGCCCCATTTTATAGATGATTAAACTGAGGCCCAAGGGAACAATGTGCTAATTAGTTGCCAGGCAGGATTCAAGCTCTAAGTCCTTGAGGATAATTCCAGCAAATGTTTAATTTTATTCTGACCTCGTCCTTCACCTCCTGCCCCACCTCATCCCTCTCTGGTGTCCAGTATGAGTTAGGTATGTCTGTATCTCAGATGCTCCCCAAGCAGGCCCTGGCTGGAGATAATGGCCCTCCTTGAAGGCCAGAGCCATTTGTCCCAGACCTTCCCTCCCTTTGTGCTCTGAGATAAATGGTCGTGGTCTCTCTGCCACATGCCCCCGTGCTACATTACCTATTAGCGGGAGGTCTGACGGATGGGGTGAGAGAATAAAACTAATATTTTTGAAGACTAAAAGATAAGAATGGGTCGGTCTGATCATTTTAGCAGGCAATGACAGGCTTCTCCCCTCAGTGGTCAGTGACTGCAGTACACTTAGGTAGAAAGCCTGCCTCTGACATGGGTCATCCATCAAGGCATGGATCTTGTTTTAATTAATGGAGGAAATAAATCATTTGCAAGTGACACATTTAATTAAATAAGAGGTTAGCAGAAGTTGGTTATTATTGTTACCCATCAGCATCTTCACACGGCTGTTGAGGTAAAATAGAGCAGTGGGCAAGACATTTCCCTCCCTGTGCCTCAGTTTCCCCTTCTTTAAAATAAGAAGTTCAAAATAGAAGATCTTTGTGAGCCTGTCCAGGAAGAAATTAGCTTGCAAGCTGTTTTCTTTTTGCAATTTGAGGGTGACTTTTAAAGACTCTGATAGCTTTTTTTTTTTTTTTTTTACAGTGATTGCTCTATTGTCCTTAATCAGCTTCCAAGGTAGCCCAGGTTATTTGGCTCCCAGACTTGGAATATTCTCCTGCCTCTTCAAATCCCTCACTTCCTTTAAAACCCAGCTCGAATGCCCCCTTTCTTCCTGACGTCTTCCCAGAATCCCCCAGTGGTAGCATTCTCCCCCTCCTCCAATTACTTTATATACATCTTGTATCCATTCAGCTCTTCCAACTTGTACATGAAAAGAATCCCCTTATAATGTCCATGGAAGACAGACATGTGTTGTTTAAAAGAGTGTAATTGACTTGAGGGCAAGAACTCATTCTTTTTTAAATTTTTATCGGCCCAGTGGTTAACATAGTGCCTCAGACATAGTATGTACCATTACTAAATGCTTGTTTTTAATTGAATATAAGATTCTTAAAAGCCAGAATTGTGTTGTTTTTATCTTTGGGTCTGGCAAAGCACCTTGTAAAGAGCAAGCATTTAAGTAAATCTTTGTTAAAGTAAAATGAATTTGTTCAACTCTCTCTAGAACTGGAGCCCTAGAACTTCAGAATTGGAAAGGAAAGAGGAATCCCCATTACAATGACTTCCTCATGCTTGTCCAACCACAGTGTGGAGACTTCTGATGATAAAGCTGCCAGCTCTGAAGTCCCGCTAATGAGCTCTCATCTTCTGCCTAAATGTCCCTCTGGACACTATCCACTCATCACACCGGGTTCTGCCCTCTGTGATCAAACAGACAGGGTCCGTTCCTATACAGCCAATCCTTGGAAAGAGCTCTCATGCCCCTGCTTGAGTCATCTCTTCTCCAGCCCAAACCCACCCATCCCTTTGACCAGTCCCCATATCTTGGGGTCTTGAGCTGTTCAGCATCCTGCTTGCCCTCCTCTGGACACTGGCCCATCAATGTCCCCTAAACCCTGGTGCCTGGAACTGGACTCAAGACTCTGGCTGTGGTTGGGGAGCAAAGTCTGGCAGAACCATCCCTGGAGTTCCCTGAATCTGGATCTCTCTTAACATGGTCCTTTCTTTGTTTCTGTTACCCCACTGACCCCTAGTCAGCTTGGAATCCACTAAAACTCCCAGAGATTTTTTCAGACAAATTTATCTAACAAAATCTAACCATATGATTATTTGTGAAGTGCATTTAATCCCTCTGTAAGTCTTTACATTTATTCTGATGAAATTGCATTTATAGTGGCAGCTTGGCAAAGTAGATACAGTCAGTTTCATGACCAGAGAGGCCTGGACTCCAGCTCTTACTCTGACGAGTGCTGGCTGTGGGATTCTGGGAAAGTCCCGGAATCTCTCAGTGCCCCAGGCACTGATCAAAATGTTGAAGGTGCTGATTGCATTCATGAAGGGAGTTTCCTCAATGGGTGTTTTCTATATCAATGAAATCTCAGGTCTGATGTTTAAAAAAAAACATCTCCAGGCAGACTGGAACAAAACTCTTAACAAAAAGATCTCATATTTGTACAAATATGTATAGAAGAATTGCCCGTATTTAACATAGATTGGATCACTTTCTGACTGAGAGAAGGGGCAGGGGAAAGGGAGGGAAAAAATTAGAACACAGGATTTTGTAGGGCTGAAAGTCAAAAATTATCCAATTATTCTGAAAAGAAAAAGCTTTAATATTTTAATTTAATTTCATTTAACTTTTGATTTAAATTTAAATTTTAATTGATTAGTTTAATTTTTTTAAAAATAAAGTATTCATTTCATCTAGATTGTCAATTTTATGGCCATATGTTTTAGCAAAATAATGCATAATACTTTAATAAAACTTTAGTTTCATCTTAAAAAAAAAAAAAAAAAAAGAGGAAAAGATCAGTTATGTACCTGCAGCAGAGTATCTTACAGCTGGAGGAAAACTTCAAGAAGAAATGCCTCCCCTGGCCACAGTTTCTTTATCTATAAAAGGGTGTGGTTGGATAGATGGCCTCTGACATCCCTCCTGGCTCTAAGAGCTGTGCCAGGACTGGGCTTGCCTTTACAGCGTCCTGGAGCATCAGTGATTCAGAGACTCATGGAAAATGAGAGGCAGACTATTCTGCCCCATCCCTGTCTTACAGAGGAGAAAACTGAGGGGCCGGGAAGGGAAGACTAGGATGGGAATCCAAGCTCTTTCACTCTGAATCTAGCTGTGGGTTGTTTCTTATTTCTCTAACCCCATTCTGGTTCCTAGCACCTCTCTCCCTACAATATAGATTTATACCCACTCCGAAGAATATCAATGAGAGACATGAATTAGATCTGGTCTCACATCAGAATCAGAATTGGTTTTCCCAGCTCCTTATAGTTCCTTTGGGGAGGATTTTATCCAGGGGAGGAAGGGATAGGGTGACTATCCAATCCAGAAGCAACTCACAGCAAATCTCTAACCAAAGTAGACAGACCCAAAGAATGGATTTACTCTAGTGCAAATGATCGAAATGTGACTTGATATTTATTGTTTTGCTTACATCTGAAAGACAGTGTTTTAAGTAATTCCCAACTCTTCTTTCACACAGTCACAATCTTTCATGAATTATTTTGCCTTTAATGGTCTCTCAGAGAGGCAGAATTGCCTACTGGATAGAGGTCCAAGTTTGAAGTCAGGAACACCTGGGTTCAAGTTCTGTCTCTGAAAAGATCCACTGTGTGGCCGTGGATGAGTCCCTGAACTACTTAGTGTCCCCGGCCACCTCTCTAAGCTGGTAAGCTCCAGACAAGATGCCAGCCTGTATAGGTGGAGTGATTTTCCATACCAGAAATTCTTGCCATGATGAAGTCAAATCACTGGCTCTAACATCAGAAAACTCTTGACGAGACCGTGGTCTTAAATAGTTATGTCACTTCCTCAAACTTTAGTGTCTTTATCTGGAAAAAGAAAGTTTGGGACTCAATGACCCAGCTCAAAATGTATGTTCCTTTGGCTCTCTAAGTCACAGATCAAGTCACTTATTTCTCGTTCCTCCCTTTCATTCCTCTCCTGTTGATCCTATTGTGTAAGACTTGCTTCAGCTGCCTCCTCCCCAGCCATTCCTAACATCTCATTATTACCCAACCAGAAACTGCCCATTCTGCTCCAAAGTTGGGATGTTTAGTCTAGAAAATAGAATACTGTGGGAAGAGGGGGAGTGAGGTCCACAGCTGTAATTATTGCCCCCAACTTTCTACACAACAGGTGTCCCCATAATGACAGGGGCTCTTCCCATCATCAGCAATAAACATTTTAAGCACCTAATATGTTCCTGGCCCTGTGCCAAGCACCCAGAATGCAAAGAAAGGTTCCCTACCCTCAAGGGGCTTATAATCTAATGGAGAAGACAGCATGCAAACAGCAAGACACATGCCGTATGAACAGGAAGTAATCTCAGAAGGAAAGGACGAACTGAGGGGTCAGAGAACTCCTCACTTTTAAAAGTCACCCCCCCAGAATCATAATATAGCTGTCTTGAGAACAACACTGCAGCTTAAATTAAGTCTTAGTCCATAGACTCCGAGCCCCTTTGAATATTAAAGACAGCAGCAAGTTGAGCTGACTAGTGATAAATCATCCAGCAAGACATGAGAAGCGAGCTACATCAATGCACTCAGTCAGAAATTATTTCTCTCTGCCTCTTGTAAATGTAGTCCATGACTCAAGGCAGACAGCAAGGGAGCCCAAATCCTGCTTTTCTCCCCAGGGAGCATCAGTTTGTGGGAGTTTCACCCTAAAGCCTCCCCTGCGGCATATGGGTCAGAGGAGGCTCGCACCTGTGCATAAGTGGCTGAGATTCATTCTGCAGTGAATTTACTTTTCTGTTCTGTAGTAAGTTATATACACATATGTGTGTATGTGTATGTGTGTATACGTATATATATATATATATATATATATATATGTGTGTGTGTGTGCCTGTGTATATACCTACATATACATATATACATATACATACACATATACACACTATTTATATACTATATGTGATAATATATATTATACACATAATATATATTATTTCTATGCTATATATACTATATGTGTGTAGGCATATATGTACATATACACACACATACATACACACTATCATGGTCAAAAAAAGTGACCCAAAGACACTTTCAAGATTTTTCTGAAGAGCTTTAGAATTAATTGCACAACACGGGAGACATTGGTGCATGGCGTGCCCTCCTCAGAGAAGGCGCCGTGCTGTGTGAACAAAATGGAATTGAATTACCCCAAAAGAAATATGAGATACACAAAATTAGAGAAACTACCTCAAGTGTTCATATGGATTATTTGTGCCCAACCCATGGCCAATTGGCCAATATGAACAATAAAAACTTGTATTGATCTGATCAGACACAGTTGAACACACTATAACTTAACTCTAATATGATGGTGTCATTTTGGTCCCCTTCGAGAATGAGAGACAACTAGTAAGATAGACAGACAGACAGACAGATAGATGGAGGGAGGGAGAGAGAAAAGGGAGAAAGACAGACAGACGGATGGACAGATGGATGGATGGATGGATGGATAAATAGATAGATGATAGATAGATAGATAGATAGATAGATAGATAGATAGATAGATAAGATGGATGAATGGATGGATAGACAGATAGCTAAGATGGATGGATAGATAGATGAATAGGTAGATAAACAGGCAGGCAGGCAGACAGACAGATAGATAAGATGGATGAATGGATGGATAGATAGATAGACAGATGGATGGATGGAGAGGGATAGATGGCTAGATAGATAGCTAAGATGGATGAATGGATAGATGGATAGGTAGATAGATAAATAGGCATACAGACAGACAGATAGATGATAGGAATACATATATACATACACGTAGTTATGTGTGTATGTATATATGTCACTCTATATAAGCTATTTATATGCTATATGTATACTATTTATATACATTTGCTATCTTATATTATTTAAATAATATATGCTATTCTATATATACTATATAGTCTTTATATATTTATATAGTTTATATTCTATTATATATATATATAATTTATATACTATATATGCTATTATATATATACTATTTATATAACATATCCCATTATATATACAATTTATAATGCTATATACACTATTTATATGTTTATATATATACATATATATGTATATATATATATACTATGTGCTTCTCTATGCTAGTTATATGATATCTATGCTACTATATATATGTATATATATATGTGTGTGTGTGTATATATATGTATGTATATATATGTATATATATATATACTATGTATATATGTACGTGTATATGTGTTCATGGGAGGCAGGATTCGAACCCAGCTACTTTGATTCCAAAGTAAGTATCCCTTCAACTTCACGCCGCTATTTCTCAAGTGAAGCTTTCTTGTGGAAACGTTCACCATTGGTGGTGTCTGGGATTAATGATCTAGGAAACTGCCTCAGCTAGAAAAACAAAATTTTTAAATGTCACTGAATGATATCCAGCTTTTGTTTTCTAAGAAGTTTCTGTTCTGTGGAGAATGGAATGAAGGAAGAGGGGGTGAGTTCCAATGTTGGAACCATCCAGGGCCCCCATTGGAGGGGCCCCGATCTGGAGCTGCGGCCTGAGGTCTCTGATGAGATTCCTCTAAGGAGTCTGCCAGCCAGGGGTCAAGCCATGAGCCTTCCTTATGTGAAGAGCCCTCGATTTAGCGTGAGAAGAAACTAGAATTCTGCCTTTCAGCTGCCAAGTCGCTCGGCTGTATCAAGCCTCAGTTTGTTCCTCTATAAGATGGCCCCTGAGGTCTCTTCCAGCTTTAAATCTATGAGCCAGTGACTTGTTTAACTGCACATAAAGGAAAGCCCAAAGCTTCAAAGGAGGAACATGGGACCAGGAGCAATCCCGGGAGGTCTCCAGAATCTCAGACATGATGGCCACAGAGGGAACAAAGGGGTCAGTGATCCCAGCAAATGGGGGAGGGGGCAAGAGCCTTGGGGTGTAGAGGGAGGGATCTATTGATCTCACTTCAGGCAGCTAGGTGACATAGGGAACAGAAACTTGGAGTTAGGAAGACCTGAGTTCAAATTCTATATCAGACTAGCTACATGACCCTGAGCAAAGTGCTTAACCTCTTCTTACCTCAGTTTCCTCATCTGTGAAATGGAGATAACAATAGCGCATACCTACCAAGTTAATTGTGAATATGAAGTAGGAAAACCTTTGTAAAGTGCTATATAAATACTAATCATCACTATTATTTTTATAATTATTGTTTCTGATGTCACAGACTCATAGACACTGGGAATGGCCTTGAAAAGTGCCCAGTTTTAAAAACATAAGGCATGGAGGTGGGGGGAGGGGTCCTCTCTTTTTCTTTATTTCACTTTTTTCCCTTAAATAACAATCATATATTTTCTTTCCCCACTCAATCAGTGGAAAAAGGAAAAAAAAGAGAAAAAAGAAAAAGAAAAAGAAAAGAAAAGAAAAAGAGTCCAGCAAGACATTGGTTGTGCCCCCAAATGTGTTTCATTCTCCTTAGCCTATCACCTCTCTGTCAAAATGTAGGGAGTGTTCTTTATTGCTGGTCCTTAAGATGCCCATTTTCTGAGGGAATGACAGAACTAAATATGGCATGTGGATATAAAGAAATACATTTTAGACCTGAGAAATGACAGAATAAATGGAACCAAGAAACCTGGGAAGACTAGTATGAAATGATGCAATGGAAAGGTAGCAGAACTAATGCAACAACATTTTTAACTCAAAGTATTGAAGATTTATCCTTGTCTTCTTGTCTGTAGTACAGTGCCTAGTACATAGTAGGCGCTTGATAAATGCTTACTTGTTTTATATCTGAATTACTCAATACACCATGTGCTGTTAGACACTAGAGATATGAATGAAGCAATCCAATGTGCAAGTCAAACAGTAAGCACTGATTAAGTACCTGCTGTATTATGTTAAGTATTTTAATGAGGGAGATAACTATAGGTACATAGTAAATATAACGTAATTAACTACAATGTAATTTGGGAGGGAGAGATTTTTGGATTTGCTCAGTCATGACCACTTTTGGGGTTTTTTGACAAAGATATGGAGTGATTTGCCATTTTACAATTCATTTTAAAGTTGAGTAAATTGAAGAAAATAGAGTTAAGTGACTTGCCCAGGTTCACACAGCTAGTGAGTGTCTGAAGCCAGATTTTAATTCAGGTCTTCCTAATTTTAGACTATCTATCTACTATGCCATCTAATCATCAAAGACAGAAGTAATAGGTTGACTGATTTCCAGAAAAGCATAAGACACAGATTTAAAACAGAAGGGGAAAGGAGGGAGGAAGCAGTCCAGAACAGGGGTGGCCTGTTGCAATTGAGCATTAGTGTAAGGGCCCTTTAAATGGGAGGACACAGTGCATCGGGAGATTGAGGCCCGGAAATAATTTCTGTGGATATTAGGACTGCCCTTGGGCGGGATCCTGGCCATATTGAGATAGCTTCGTAATGGGTGACTCTCTCGCTGATTGGCTGTGTGTGTGACCTCACAGGCCCTATGTAAGCCCACTGCAGGCAGCAACCGCCCTCTTTAACCTGGTGCTCTTCACTCTGGCTCCCTAGCCTGGGTGGCCAAGCCAAGATAGGTAGCCAAAAGAGGTAAGGGTTTTGGTAGTGAACACGTGGGTCTTCTGACCAGGTGTTCACCCGGGAACCAACAAGTCAGGGCATCAGTCAGGGCATTATGTGAGTAGGTATAATAAAGGCTTTTAAGATTACACGTGGTTGTTCTTGAGTGCGCTACCGGTTATTAAGCTATAGATTCAAGAGATTGTGGCCAGAGACCTTAGAAGGCCTCAGAGGAGGCGAGCCGGGTAGAGCTCACACTGCAAAGGACAGTGGTCAAAGGTGCTCTGGTGGGTCTAGGACAGAATAGTAATTGTAACTGCCAGGAGAGCACGTTACACATTAGGGAATCTCAAAGAGGCCCACAGAATAGAGGTTTGGGAGAGAAGCAGCTATTTGGTACAGAGACATAGTCAGAAAGACTAGAATTCGAATTCCAACTCAGATACTAATTTTATGACTCTTGGCCAGCTAACTTAGCCTCTGTCACACTCAGCTGTTTGCTCATCTGTAGGACCACAAGATTATTGTGAGAATCACATAAGATACCATAAGTCCAGTTCTTTGTAACGATTAAAGCACTGTAGGAGCTCTTCAGCATTATTGACAGACATAGCTTAGTCCTCCTGTCTGGTGGCTGAACGAGTAAGTTTGTATAGCTGAGCATACCTCGAATGGCCCAGTGCTTCCCCTCTGATCTCACTGGCTATTCCAGCTTCTCCTCTTTTCTGATATAATAAATATTATCAATTTGTCTGGTCAATCAATGTGTCATTGCTTTCTAAACCCAGTGACCCCTCCCTGGCTCCCAGCATTCTCCTAAATTACTTCTTCTTATTAGAATATAAGCTCCTTGACGTCAAAGTCTGTCTCATTTTTTGCATTTGCATCCGTAGCAACTAGTGTGCCCTCTAGAACACAGTGAGAACTTACTAAGTGATTTTTTATACGTTCGTTCCTTTATTTGGTTGGGGGGATGGGGGGAGGAGGGGAGAGAGGAAAAGAATGGTGTGACCAGTAACAGGCTGAGCTGGAAGGCTTCTGGAGCAACCTAAGAGGGAGAGGTTCACATGGGAAGCCTTTTCCATTCACACAATTATGTCTCTCCCAACAGCAGAGAGAACATGATATAAACACTTTACTATGACTCAAAACCAAGCCAATCTTCCAAATGCCTGATTCTCATCTTCACTAATTTGATGCAAGGGAGATTAATGTCATTGGTTTCAAAACATGAACCAATGTAATGGAACATAGTATTATTATTCACACAACAAACATGTGCCAGAAAAATGTAATTGGATAAAGTCTGCCCACAATTGCCCACAATGGCCAACCACACAGTGCGGGGATTTTCCCTTCCTGACATTTTATCCTGACTTACTTTTTCTCCCTATAACCTGCTAGAATCTCATGTTATCTTACCATCTCTTGGAAATGAATCAGATTTACAGGAGAAGAAAGGGAATAATTTGTGTAGCATACTCTGGAGTACAGCATATTGTCAGTCAGCTCTTTCAAGCTTTTTCCAGTTTTTTCCATTTGTCACTGTCTTAGGATCCAAAATGTCTAGAGGTGTTTTTTGTTGTTGTTGTTGTTGTTGTTGTTGTTTAGCTGTTTTCGGTCATGTTCAAATATTCCTGACCCCTTTTAGGGTTTTCTTGGCAAAGATACTGGAGTGGTTTGCTATTTCCTTGTCTAGTTCATTTTACAGTTGAGGAAACTGAGGCAAGAGGGCAAAGTAACTTGTCCAAGATCACATTGGCTGTATCTAAGTAAGTATCTGAGGCTACTTTTGGACTTTCTAAGCCAAGAAGAGTGTCTGCTATAGATTTAGGTGAGACTTGAGTTTAAAGGCTGTGTCTGGAACTTACCAGTTGTAGCCCAGACTATTCACAAATTTCCTGAGCTTTTCTTCATCTACATTAAGTACATGCCCTTGGGAGGTCAAAGATGGAAAGGAACTACATACACCAAAACATTCAGAGTAGCTCTTTTTACTAAGCAAAGAATATAAACCAAGAACTGATTGGAGAAATACTCAATAAAATGGGCAATGGGATGTTAATGTCATTTGATGTTATATTGATATTAATGTACGCCTAGAAATAAAGATCATAAAGAATTCAAAAAAGATATATGAAGTGATACCAACAACCATGAAATCAATATACACAAGAACTATGACATTGAAAATGGAAAGAACAGTAACAAAACAACTGATGCTGAATGCTATGAGTAACTTTGGTCCCAAAGGAGTGGGAAAATTTTATTTTCATCCTTCTTTGCAGAGGTGGGGGAATATGGGTATGGAACATCACTCTTGGTTAATGCACCTACTTGTTGATCATACTTCCCCAATCCGCCCCCCCCCAACAACTAACCTCCTGAAGCAGAATCACCTAAGAGCTACAAAAGGCTTGAGCCTGTAAGTAAGCTGTGATTGTAATCCAGCCTATTAGTCACTCTATCAACAAATGTTTATTGAACATCTCCTGTGTGTTAAGGAGTAAGAAAAAAATGAAATAAGACAACTTTCACCTGGGGATGATACATGGAGTTTAATATCTCTGTCTCTGTCTCTCTCTTTCTCTCTCTCTCTTTCCACTTTCTCTCTCTACTTTCTCTTCTGCACTTTCTCTCTCCCCACTTTCTCTTTTCACTTTCTCCCTCTTCCTTTCCACTTTCTCTCTCTTCTCTCTCTGCCTCTCTCTGTCTCTCTCTGTCTCTGTCTCTCTCTGTCTCTCTCTGTCTCTCTCTCTCTCTGTCTCTCTCTCTCTCTGTCTCTCTCTCTCTCTCTCTCTCTCTCTCTCTCTCTCTCTCTTTCACACACACACACACACACACACACACACACACACACACACACACACACATATACACACACACACACACACACACACACTTTCATTGTGATTTCTGGTAAAAAGTCACTAACCAAAGAGCAGTCAGTATTGCCATTTTATTTCGGATTTCCATCCTCCCTACCCATTTCAGATACATCTGAAGACTTATGGAGTTCTACTCTGGGTTCCACAGTACAGAAAAGCTTTTACTGAACTCTTGAGTATGAATCACTGAGCCACTTTGGCCCTCAATATATTCATCTGTCAAATGAAAATTTTGGACTAGACAAACTCTATGATCTTTTCTGTCTCTAAGGCAATAATCTAAGGCAGGAAAATTTACCCTGGAGAAAAGAAGGCATGATACTGTCTCCAAATATCTGAGGTCCTGTCATAGAAAATAGACTTGTCCTTCTTGGTCCAAGAGAGAGCTAGCAGCAAGGGGAGGAGATTACAAAGAGGCAAACTTAGACTTGCTATAAGGAAAATCTTCCTAATGATAGGGGTTGAGATCCCTTTAAGATTCCTTTCTGATTTCCCAACCCCCATGGCTGACCTTGATTCACAAATCCTGGTCAAAAGCACCCTTTTGAATATCCAGGCTCAGCCCCACTATCAGCTCAGCTTCCCCCAGCCCTCACCAGATCTGAGCTAACTGAAAAGCCGCCAAGAACTTGGGGTACCCAAAGCCCCCTTTAGGTATAAAAGAGCCAAGCTGGAGCTCTCTCTTGGCAGGAGCCCTTCCCCCCAAACATGGTATCCTTCTGGCCAGTAAGGGTTCCTGCCAACCCAGAGGCTACCTCTGGCCCTGGCATCTTTCTAACTGAACTTTACTTCCAAATTCCTACAATAAACCTTTTATCAATCTAGGTTTTCGGGCCTGTAAATTTATTTACAGGGGGCACTGTGCCTCATGGGATTATCTTACTATCTTTGCACCAACTAATGGGGTTCCCCCTTTCCTTTCTCTCATCACTAACAATTAGAGTTGCCTGAGTGTGGCATTTGTGGGATGCCTCATTGTAGATCTTTGAATGGAACTGCTGGGATGAAGTATTTCTCAGTATTGAGGCTGTCACATGATCTCTATACCCAGAGGGGGAAGATGAGACCTTGGGCCTCAGGTTTCAGAAAGTCACATGATCCCTATTCCCAACCTTGGACCCCGGGATGTAGAAAGTTAGTGAAGTTGCAGGAAGTGACGTGACCTGTGGGAGGCAGACAACATTGGTGACCATTGGTCAAAGATGGTTACATCCTTTTAGTCTATCTAATGAGAAGGCTCGAGTCTTTTGCTTTTAAGTCCTGGACAAGGCAGAAGCTGACCAGGTTCCAGGAGCACATGGTGGAGTTTGGATGGCTCCCAGGTATATCTGGGCCTCTCTCTGAAGGGATTAAATTAATGCTTTTTTCTTTGTACCTGAAGATGTCTCTGATTAGTTAACTTGGGAAAGGGGGTAGCACCCGTCCCATACATCTTCAAGGGAAGGTAGAATGACTAATTGATTGGTGTGCTGTAATGGGAATTCTTGTTGAAGCCCAGGTTGGACTATGTCAACTCCTTCAAGGCACTATTTAAAAATCCAAAAAAAATTCCTTCAAAATAACCACGTCCTCAAAGAGAAATGGCAAATTATTCCAGTAATGTATTTTCATCACTATTCACTGCATCTTAGAATTAATCCCAGAAATCTCCCCAATGTTTTTGAATACATTGTACTAGAGCCAGAATGTCTCATGCAGCCCCAAGGCACAAGCCTTGGTCCAGAAAGCACATCTGCATTGATTACACTTTCATGATAGTTCATTCTGTGATGTATTCTGGACTTGGTCACCTTTGAGAGCATCAGTCACTGTATTAGGAAAAAATAAAGCCTTTCAGCAGAGATACAATAACTAATTTTTTAGGAAATGTTCATATAAGAATCTTGATATTAATAAATTGGTTGATTTCTCATGAAGGAGAAAAATATCTAAGATAATATTAAGGAATTCTCTTGGCAAAGCACAAAAAAATTGATGGGAAAATGAATCATATTGAATTCAAAAAGCACATATGAAGAATCCACTCTAAGGGACAAAAAGACAAATAGATAAATAAGTCTTTGCCCTCAAGGAGGTTAGACTTAACTGAGGAAAGAATGCTGGTGCCTTCTACATAATAAATGTTTAGTAAATACTTGTTGAATTTAATTGAGATTTAATTGGCAAAATTGAGAGCAAGCTGTAAAGGTAGATTAGAAGTGGTTGGTGAAGATCTCCAAAACCAGATTAAAGAACTTGATCATTACCCTGAGGGCAATGGAGAGACACTGGCAGTTTTGAGGGAATCATTGCTGTCAAATAACAATCACCTATATAAATGGTGATTTATAAAGATTTTATATATAGAGAGAGAGAACTGAACTGAGGGTTCTAGCCTAGTTAAATAAATAAATAAATAACATCAAGGAAACATATAATAAATGATATCAAGTATTTAAAGGGCAGTCATATGAAAGAGGGGTAGAAGGCCAAGTGGGGGAAGTGGCAAAGAGGTAAATGTAAGCTCGATATTAGAAAAAAACTTCCTAATCTTTAGAGCTGTCCAAATGTGAACCAGGTTTCCTGTAAAGTAGTGAATTCTCCCTGCTTGCTTGGAGATCATTCAAGCTAATCTCAGGATTCTTCTGGGGGGATTTTCATTCAAGATCTTTCAATGATCTCTAAGGTTCCTGACTTTCTATAGCCTGTTGACCTTAATTCTAAATTGGGACCAGTCAATTGGTAATGAACTAGACTGGACAGGAAATGGTAAATTACCAGTTTATATTTCACAATAGCCTCAACATGTATGATTATTGAAAGCCATGTTGACTTAATAACCCATTCTTCCCAGATTTGCTTTTAAGCAAGTGTTAGGGGGAGGGTTCATCTAGTCTACCTGATAATCATCACAAAGTGAGTCCCTTTGTACCTGGAAATTGTCATCTACTTGCTATCCTGAGATAGAACTAAGATGCAATGTACCATCCCCTTTTGCTGACATGGACCTATTAGAACTGACTTGATCTCCTCACATCATCATCTTTATCATTAATAAAGCTGGCTCTATCTTGATGCCATTGTTGATCTCCAGTGACAGGCCCATCAATGTGTTACTACCTTGACATATCTAATAAACTTCTTTTACTTCTCTTTTTCCTGAGTTTTGCCTTTTTAATCAGGGTGAAAGACTAAAGAATTTTGCTTTTAACATAACAATGCTAATACCTCCCATTTACATAATTCTTTAAGATTTGCAAGGGACTTGAAGTATATCATCTTTGAGATCTGAAGACCAGCTAGAGACCTTCAGAACGGGATGACCATTGGATGGGAACAAATTGATCATGCTGGTTTAAAACATTCCAGAAGAATTGGACATCATCAAAAGGATGAGAATGTGAGTCATAACACAAAGACAAAAATCCTGCAACAGAAACAAAGGAAGAGCATGGCAGTGATGCCTTATTGGAAGAGATACAAAGTCATCTTCTCTATTGACCTTTCAAAGCCTTTCAGAGAGTGACTCCATTCTAGTTTTCCAGGAGCATCAGGTATAGAATAGTGGCAAGAGGTCAAATATCTGAATTACAAAAAAAGCTGAGCTGAGTTCTGCTGTTGATGCTATCTGTGACCTTGTACAAGGCTCTTCACCCTTGAGAGCCTCAGTTTCCTCAAATGTAAAATAAGAAATTGGGTCAAATGGCTTTTGAACTCCAAATCTAGTACTAAATTGAAATGACTAAACAATAATAACATGAAACTTAACAGCCCATTCCTGCCTCTCCTGTATCTTTGCACTCTCAAGTCATCAAGACTTTGTTTGGACCCAAGAGGAAGAGCTTGCTTAGGACTGGTCATCTCCTCCAAGGCCCTGGCTGACTTCTGGTCACATAGGCTGCTCTGTCTGAAGGAATTGCGAGGCACCTGATGTTTTTCCCACAACAAAGCGTCCTTCCTGAAAATGGATTTCTCCACTTGTTGCACTGGAATTCAAATTTCCAAGCAAGTTGGAGGGTGCAGCTTTCATTCCTGGGCTCACATTTCCAAACTCTGAAAGCAGCAAAGTGGTCCCAGCCATGTCCTTCCATGACTCAGTGCAAGAAATCTGCACAAGTACCTGTAGCAGACAGAAAAAATAACGTGTCTCAATCATTATTATTACCATTATTATTCAAATGTGTGGTGATGCCCAAAATAAAAAAAGACGATGATGGGCTGGATGGGACTTGAAACTTATCCAAGCTTCTGATAAGCCCAAGTTTCTCCCTGAAACAGAAGCCTTTCTTTAATCATCCTGAAAGGCTGTAAGGAGTGTGAACCAAGCACCAGCCAACTCCCTTGGGTGGCAAAAATGGTAACTGAGAAATCCCTGACTTCAAGGGGTTGGAGTCTAATCAACTAGATATAAATGATGGGGGAGGACGGAGGGACAGACAGCTGCAGAGAGACATACACAGAGGAGGAGATGGGTAGAGGAGATAGATAAATATATGAGATTATAAAGATAAGTAGATGAAAGACAAATAGATGAGATGATAAAGAAGAGAAAGTAAGCAAGCAAGAAAGAGAGCATGCGTAAGAGAGACAGAAAGGCAGAGAAAGAGGGAAAGGGGAGAGAAGAAGAAGAAGAAGAAGAAGAAGAAGAAGAAGAAGAAGAAGAAGAAGAAGAAGAAGAAGAAGAAGAAGAAGAAGAAGAAGAAGAAGAAGAAGAAGAAGAACAACAACAACAACAACAACAACAACAACAACAACAACAACAACAACAACAACAACAAGAAAAGAAGAAGAACAAGAACAACAAGAAGAACAACAAGAACAAGAAGAAGACGAACAAAAAGAAGAACAAGAACAAGAAGAAAAAAAGAACAAGAACAAGAAGAACAAGAAGAAGATGAACAAAAAGAAGAACAAGAAGAAGAAGAACAAGAACAAGAAGAACAAGAACAAGAGAGAGGGGGAGAAGGAGAAAGGGAAAGAGGGAGGAAAGGAAGAAAGGAGGGAGGGAGAGAGAGATTAAGAGACAGACAGACAGACAGAGCTATCATTAGACTTCATGCACCATCCCAGTTGAAAGCTGTCTTAAGGAGGAATTGCTGGAGAAATGGACAGTGATCCTACCCAGAATGCATAGCCTTGGATGAGAAATATTATCCACCTTAAGCATTTAGCAAATCTAAGAATTCTATATAAATATTAGCTTTTCTTATTGTTATTATCATTTGCCTCATTGAAAGGAGAATCTGTACTAAAGGAATCATGGATCCATCAAAATATCAATATATGTAGCTGTTTAAAATGGAAATCCACTTTAAAATTTGGCTGAATTCAGAGTAGTTTTTTTGTCATCATGTATTTCCTTAATCAATGTAGACTGATAATACAATTACCACTGTGGGGTCCAGGGAACTTTTTGACATTTGTAGAGGGATTGTTGTCCTGAAAAAAAAAAAAGGGAGATCCTTTTTTTTTTCTTTAGTTGAATGAGGAAATATCTATTTACTCTATGCTATGGAGCAATCCTTTAAACAAATCACCAACCAAAGAACCCAGTAATGGGGCTCCTTGGAAGGGGCCACATTGACCAGGCAAATCTATCTGAACCAGATATTCTACGTGATCGAGGGCTAAAGCCGCAGTAACAAGAAGAAAGGCCAGCTGGTTCCAAAGTTTGGGAAATGGCAGAGCTTCTACTCCTTCATCAGATCCTAGGTCCTTTATGAATCATTCAGTTCAATGCTTTTATTTTGCAGATAAAGAAGCTGAGGCTCAAAGAAGGGGAATGACCTCCCATAGGTAGAAAATAGAAAAAGGTCGGATTAGAACCCAGTCCCCTTGACTCCAGATGCGCTTCTAGTTTTCTACGTAAAGGAGGTCCCAAGAGGTAACTTAAGAGTGAGAAGAGAAAGAATACTGGTTCTGAAGTCAGAGTCATTCCTCTCACATTTTTTTACCTGGATGACCTCAAGTTGGGTCTCAGCTTCTCAGGAGGGGTTGGACTAGGTGGTCTCTAGGGTCCCTTCTAGCCTTAGATCGGCTCCTTCACAAACATTTGCCATGAAAACCAATTGACCTCTATGATAGTGACCTTGAAGGCAGTCATGCTGGTTACTGACCAGGAAGTTGGTTTTGGAGGCCAGTATGGACCAGGTTGCAGAGATCCAATAACTGTTAGGACTGAAAGAGACCTTAGGATATAGGACATAGAAAGCTGGATCTAGGAGGGATCTTGGACACATAGAATACCAGCATCAAGAACATCAGAGCTAGAAGGATCCTTAAAATTGGGCATATTAATTCACAGAACAAATGATGGTAGATCTGGGAGAGGCTTTAAGAACATCAGAATATCTAACATTTTTGAACCTAGAACATTAGAATATGGAATATAAAATGCTAAGACTAGAAGATCTTAGAACCTGGATGTCAGAGCGAGAAAGAATCTTCCAGATTATCATACTAAGGAATGGAATAGAGTGAGTAGGAACCATTTTTTGAAGGGAAAGGGGGTGGCCAGAGGACAAACTTGAACCTCGGAGCCAAGATGTGGGCTGGGTGCGTTCATCTTTAAAAATAGCCCACCTAGAAAGAAGTCTGATGAATATCAAGTTGTCATTTCAGTCTGTATTTATGCACCTCATTAGTAAATACAGCTAGAAACTGTAATTACCAAAAACATCTCACATCATCTTAAATATTTAATTAGTCTCCCCACTGGAGATCAACCATGGAGAAAAGAGGCAGCTTCTCTCCAGGTTAATATTAATGCCTTCCCAGCCCAACACCGCTATTTCTGGAAAGATGGAGGAAAAGCACATGGGTTCCACAGGAGCACATTCACCTGAAAAGGAAGGCTCATTGTGCTTTCCAGTATTAAGGTCAGCTCGCCGTCTTCACTAATGTTTTAAAGTTGGAAATGACCTTGGGTGGGAGGATCCTTTTGGGAAAGATTGCTCCCTACCCAAGGAAAAATCAAGTTCTGATCAACGTATGGATTATTTCTCATGTGTGTGACACGTGCTAGTTCTTAATTCTTCAATATCTCTGTTAAAATCGTACACATATATGGAAATATACATACTTGTATAATATGTATACATATATTTAAATGTATGTATTTGTGTGTCTATGCGTGTGTGTATTTATATGTATACACATACATATATGCTAGGTGCTGCAGGAGACCTAAAGTCAAAAAAACTCATGTTCCTGAGTTCAAATCTAGCCTCAGACATTTCCTAGCTCTGTGGTCTTGGGCATACCCAGGCAAATATAACCCACTTTGCCTCAGTTTCTTCAACTGTAAAAATGAGCTGGAGAAAGAAAGGACAAATTACTCTAATATCTTTGCGAAGAAAACCCTAAATGGGTCACAAAGAATCGGACACTACTGGATTGACTGAACTACAACAAATAAAGGGCCATTTAGACCTTCAGAGCCTTGGAAGAATCCAAGGACATCTCTGGATGACAGAGCAACACTTTAAGGGAAGATTATCAGGAATATTATGATTTATGATTAGAAAAGCAGTGTAGCATAATGGATAAACACTTGGATGCGTGTATTGGCTGTGTGACCCTGGGCACTTCTTGTGCCCCAAACAACTCTTTAAAATTATCCATTGCAAAGTGGCTGTCAGTGTATTTATAGCAGGGGATCACCCCACACTGATGAAATCCCAAGTTCCATAAAACAATCACCACCACCAGACCATGCTAGATGAGTTACAAAGCATTGTACAAAAATCATCTCCTTTTTTTCTTAGCTTCACCTCTGTGAGATAGGAACTTTAGACTTTATTAACCCATTAAGCAGATGAGAAACTGAGGGCTGAACAGGGAAGCAGGATTTGAAACCCAAGCCTCTGCTGCCTTGATGAAGCCCACTACTCTTTCTACTATACTCATGTATTCAAGCTTATGAATCATAGAGTGAGAGTGACCTGCAATAATAAACCAGCCTGGTGAGGAGACACAGGTTCTAGCCTCATATGTCTTGAATATGACATGTGAATCCTGGCTCTGCCATTTATTGTGTGACTTTGGGTAAGTCTCTTGAACTTTCTTCTCCAATCCTCGGTTTCCTCATATGTAAAAATGATGGAATCCAAATGGTCAAAGCAGATGACCAAACACTTCTCAAATTAATTACAAACCACTACCAACCATGTGAAAGAATACTCCAAAACACCAATAAGAGAAAAATAAATCAGAGCAACTCAGAGGTTTCACTTCCCAACCAACAAATTATCAATGATGACACAATATGGGGACAGTCAGTGTTGGAAGGGTTATAGAAAGGCATAATTAACTAATTCGTCTTAGAACTTCCATTTTAAGGAAAGCACTTAGGTCAGCCGTGCTTTCTTTGCTCTCCAGATTATACTCCTGATTCCTAGGGCATTTTCTAGATGCTTCCCACTTTCATCTCTTTCCCCCAGCTTCTTTTTATGCATTGTCTTTCCCTATTAGAATGTAAGATACTTTGATTCAGAGTCCTTCTTGGGATGAAGAGAGCCATCTACACTCAGAGAGAGAGAGGACTGTGGGGACTGAGTGTGGACACAAAATAGTATTTTCACTCTTTCTGTTGTCATTTGCTTGCATTTTTTTTCTTCTCTTTTTTTTCTTTTTGATCTAATTTTTCTTGTGCAGCAAAATAATTGTATAAATACGTATATGTATATTAGATTTAACATATATTTTAACATATTATTGGACTACCACCCATCTAGAGGAGGGGGTGGGGGGAAGGAAGGGAAAATTTGGCATAGAAGGCTTTGCAAGGGTCAGTGTTGAAAAATTACCCATATATATGTTTTGCAAATAAAAAGCTTTAATTAAAAAAAAAGAATGTAAGATCCTTAAGGGTGAAATCTGCCACTTTTTCTCCTTGTATTTATATTTCCCACATTTAGCATAGTGCCTAGCACATAATGAGCACTTGATAAATATTCCTTGACTTGACAGGTACACTAATACATTATTGGTGGAGTTGTGAATTAGTACAATCATTCAGAAAAGCAATTTTGAATTATACAAAGAAAGTGATTAGCATGGCCATTCTCATCTACTCAAACATCCCACTGTAAAGATTCCATGGAGGTTCTTGATAAAAAAAAAAAAAAAAAAAAAAAAAAAAAAAAAAAAAAAAGGCACTTATTTGTCCAAACATTTTTAGCAACTTTTTTGTGTTAGCAAAGAATTGGAAATAGATGTCCATCAACTAGGAAATAATGAAACAATTGGTGGTACATGAATGTAATGGAATATTTCTGTGCTATAAAAGATGAAGCAGCCTAGTGAGGAGACACAGGTTCTAGCCTCATATGTCTTGAATATGACATGTGAATCCTGGCTCTGCCATGTATTGTGTGACTTTGAGTAAGTCTCTTGAATGTTCTTCTTTGTGATAAAGCACAAAAAGACTGACATGAATTGATGCAAAGTGAAGAAAACAATCTACACAATGACTAGAGCAATGAAACTAACAATAAAAAATTAATTTTGCAAAATCACGGAGAATAAGCATATCCCTAAAGAAGAAATATGAAAACACTGTCCCCACTTCTTCACAGATTTTCAGAGGGAGGGACCTTGATGGCTATGGAATGTTGTATGTAATATCAAACTGTGTTAATATATTGATTGATATCACTGATTTCTCCCCCTCACATCTTTTTCTTTTCTTCCTTTTTTCCTCCATTCTTTCTTTCTTTTCTTCTTTCTTTCTTTCTTTCCTTTTTTCTTTCCTTCTTTATTTCTTTCCTCCCTCCCTCCCTTCCTTTCTTTCTTTTTTTCCTCTTTATAAAGAACAGCTCTGGAAGGAGGAGGGGGAAAAACAAGGGAAATTTTTGGAAATATAAAAACACACAAGTTTATTTTTAAAATAAAGCAAAGAAAAATAGCAAATAGATAAGGAAAAGTTAAGAGACGTGGCTAGATGAGCTCTACAGAGATGTTACATATTGTCAGACTCTAGTTTCATCCACGTCTCTTCCCAGGACAAATCATGACAAGCCTTCTCTATTCAGAGCATTCCTTCCTCAGTAACTACCTCAGGGTTACTTGGTTCTGATAAATGAGCTTTTTTCTTAATGTTCTGTGTTCCAAGCCGGCACAACACTTCTCATGCCATGCCACCTGAACTGGCTTTGGGCATTTCCCAGGTGCAACGTGAGGCTGGCAAGCCATTCATTCTCTTTCATGAGATATAAATCTGGGATAATAATAGTATCTACTTCCCAAAAATAGCTGTTGGATCAAATGCATATAAAAGTGCTCTGCAAAACTCAAGTTTAGTCATTGTTCAGTTGTTTTTTAAGTTGTGTCCAACTTTCTGTGACCTCATTTGGGGTTTTCTTCCTGGTTTTCTATTTCCTTTTCCAGTTCATTTTATAGATGAGGAAACTGAGGTAAACAGGTGAAGTGACCTGTCCAAAGTCTCACAACTAGTAAGTGTCTGAGGCCACATTTGAACTCGGGCCTTCCTGACTCCAAGCCAGATGCTCTATCCACTGTGTCACCTAGCTGATCCTGCAAATCTCCAAGGGCTATACAAATGTAAGCTATTATTATTATTCCTGTCTCCATAATCAACCTTCTACAGGATGTCGAATATGGAGCTGCAAAAACATTACTTTCGATGGAATCACCCCTATTTCAAAGCAGAGACTAAAGAGAGTTATTTTTTTTCTTAATGTCCAATAAGAATCTGCTCACTGACATCTGCAAAACCTTTCCCGGCAGCACCTCACCGCCCACTGTCACCTCACCCGCCCACTGTCAATAATCCCCTGCCCTTTACTTCCCGTCCCCACCAACAATTCTTTCTTGCTGTTGCTATCTTCCAGAAGGATTCTCGCTCCAGTGACAAGGACTATTTCCTTAATTACTATACAGGGATAATAGCATTTCTCCTGCCAGCTCCTCTATTCTTCAATCAAGCAAGATTCAATATTGCCATTCCCTCCCAATCGCCCCCAATTAAAAAAAAAAATGTTGATTTGTCAAAAAAGAGATTAGCCCAAGTGCCCATGGTGCCACGCTACTTTCTGAAGTTGAAAGCATCTGGGATGGAGCTGGTTGGAAGTTCTATTTTAAAAATATAAAATGACCAGCCCTGAAGTCAGGAGGACCTGAGTATAAATCTGGCCTCAGACAGTTAATACTTCCTAGCTGTGTGACACTGGGCAAGTCACTTAACCCCAGTTGTATTAGCAATATATATATATATATATATATATATATATATATATATATATATATATATATGTAAAATGGTGAGTTTGGCAGACACTTGATGGAGAAATGGGCAGGTGGGAAGGATTGGGAAGTTCTTTACAAAATGACAACACTGAAGTTAAAATTCTGGAAGATTCTGCTTAGAACAGAAGGAAAACGGCTAACTCAGCACTCCCATTTCAAGCGGCTCCCCAGCCCCGGGAACCTCCATTTGTCTGCCCAGACAATTTCTGGCCTCCTCAGTTTGGGGTTGCTCCGCTCCCAGAGCCGAATTATTGTCAGAGACGTCCCAGGTCAGCGGACCTTCTCCAGGACTAACTGGGAGCCCTAGAGCGAATGCCTTCCATGGACAAAGTCGGGCCTCAGACTGATCCACTTGCGCAAAGGGAAACCCAGTAAGAGGGTTAAGTGAGGGGCCTTGTGGGAATGGGGGCCAAGGGGAGTGGGGGAACACAAGTGGAAGAAGAGAACGATGCATACACGTGACACCCACGTGATGGGCCTCGATGCTGCCTCTCGAGAAAAAGGCCGAGGCTTCGGAACTTCGAGGAGTTCAAACAGAGAGTTTACAATGGTCTTGCCCTTTACAGGGATGGCTCCAAGGAAGTGCGTGACCCAGCTCAAAATGTCCCTCCAGTGATGCGTCTGGGATGATCACAGGGCACATAATCATTTTCTACATTTTTAGTCCTCTCTATATTACTATGTACTATGGTGCTCTTCTCTCTCTGTCTCTGTTTGTCTCTCCTCCTTCTCCTTCTCCTCCTCCTTCTCCTTCTTCTCCTTCTCTTTGTCTTTCTTCTTTTCTCTCCCTCTCTTTCCCTCCTTCTCTCCCTCTCTCTTTCCTTCCCTCTCTCTCTCTCTTTCCTTTTCTCTTGTCCGTCTGTCTCTCTCTCCCTTTCTCCCTCCTACCCTCCCTCTCTCTTTCCTTTTCTCTCTCTCCCCCCTCTCTCTCTCCATTTTTCCCATCTTTCCCCCTCTTTCCCCCTCTCTCTCCCCCCTTTCCTCTCTCTCCTTCCCTCTATCTCCTTCTCTCTCTGTCCCTCTATCTCTCTCTGTCTCTTTCTGTCTCTGTGTCCCTCCCTCCCTTCCTCCTTCCCTCCCCCCCTCTCTCAATCTTTCTCTCCCTCGCCCTCCCTCTCTTTCCATTCCTCTTCTCTGTCTCCACAATCAGAACATTACTGTTCTGTAGTCAGAGAACCAGAGAGAAATAAAGAGAAAAGGTGAGAGAAATCCATGCAAATTTAGAACCATAGAAGCCAAGAGAGAACAATCCCAATATCCAGAGCGGTTTCCCTGTTCCCTGTGTTCTTCCCAGTCTCCCTGGAGCGACCATGAGCAGAGGCGTCTTAGGGAAGGAAGGAAGCAATTGCATTCATGACCTCTGACTGGGAACTGGGCCTCTCTTGCTCTGAGGCTGCCTGGGAGAAGGGATGTGTAAGTAGGAAGAGCCTAAAGTCCTGGCTTGTATGAGGCACTATTGGGCTGCCTATAATCCCGGGGTGATCTGGAAAGCCAGGCAGCTGGCTGGAGCCTCTGGGCAGAGGAGGCAGGCTCTGAGTGGCCTGGCTTTCACAGGGACTTTCTCTGCGAGTCTGAGTCTGTAGCCTGGTTCTGTGGGCATCCTCTGAGCTTGGGCCCTGGCTCCAAACCACTGAGGGGGTGAGCACAGGGTGCGCCAAAAGGCCAGGCCATGATGATGAGTCTGTTCCCCAAGGGCAGGACAGCTGCCTCCTTAGCATCAGTGGCAGACCTTCCTTCCCAGCCAGCCTCAGAGATGCTGATGGGCACTACTACCTCTTGGTGATCACTCTGTGCTCCCTTCTCAGGGCACATGGGAGTTTAAGCCAATTCAACTCAATGAGCATCGCCGAGCTCCAAGGGCACTGCACTGACTGCGGGGGATACAAAGGTACAACAATGACCAGTCCTTGTCCACAAGGAGCTTATACCCAACTGCCATGACCGCTTTTTTTTCTAGGTCCCTAGGAGAGCTTTTCAACCATTTTGGCATCATGGGGCCCTTTGGAGGTCTGAGAAAGCCCATAATTGTAGCAGTTGTTGTTCAGTTGTCTCTTCCCTATGGACCCACTGTCTTTTCTTGGCAAAAATACTGGAGTGGTTTGCCATTTCCTTCCCTACTGGATTAAGGTGAACAGAGGTTAATTCACTTGCCCAGAGTTGCACAGCTAATAAATGAGTGCCTGAAGCTGTATTTGAACTCAGAGCTTCCTGACTCCAGGCCCAATGCTCTACCCACTAAGCTACTGGAAGGCCATGGATCCCTTCTCAAAATTATGCCTGTTGCCCACATTTATAATGGAAAGAAATGCTATATTTCAGTCAGAGATAAGTGCAAACAGTCCCTTGAATCTAATCCTAATGCCCCACAAGGATCCCAAACTAAAAATCTTTCCCTAGAATTTCATAATCTATATCCTTCTGAGTAGTATGGAGCAAAGCGCCCGATTTATAGTCAGGAAGATCTAAGGTGGAAACCCATTGTGCGAACCTGGCCAAGTCACCGAAGTGTTCTTAGCTTCAGTTTCCGACTCTGTAAAACAGGATTAACCATATTATCTACTCACAGCGCTGTTATGAGGATCAAATCAAATGAGAGGATAATTACAAAGCATGTGCAAACCTTAAGTAAATGCCTGTTGTGGCTAATATCCTCAAACTGGGGCTACAATACTCTTTGATTCACAAATTCATTCAACATTTTTCCAGTTGGGTTTGGGACGATTGTCTCTAACACTGTGAATAGAGTCAGCAAGACTCGTCTTTACAAGTTCAAATGCAGTACCAGATACTTAACTAACTGGGCGATCTCTGGCAAATCACTTTACCCGGTTTGCCTCAGTTTCCTTATCTGTAAAATGAGCTAGAAAAGAAAATAGCAAATCAGTCCACCACAAACAAACAAACAAACAAACAAACAGAGTCATGAAAACTTGGACATAAGAAAAAAAAAAAAAAAAAGACTAAACAGTATGCTATAACCCCATAAAGTCTTGAAGAAACTAATTCGGATACCTCATAAAAACCAACAACTACCAAAGTACCCCCAGTTTAACATCCCATGAGAAAGTAGACCTGGAAGAAAAGGAAAATCGGCTGCTGGAGTTCTCTGATGTGGAGAGTAGAGATGAGCGGGAAAAGAAGGACTCGTCCTCTGCTTTTCCTTTTTTGGTGGTCATAAGCTGAAACATACTCTAAACTGTGAATGCTTGAGAGGGACAGTGATGTAACTGTTCCCTGGGAACAATATTCCTATTTCACTGAAGGAGGTGAGCCAAGATGCTTATAAGCCCTAGAGAACCCTTAACACAGGAAGCTATTTATCATAACAAGCCTGGCTGATACTGTTCCCATACTGAACCAATTAGGTTGGCCGATTTCGTCATACTTCATAACTTGGGATGATAGGTTTCCAAGCATGGCGCGGTGTAGTAATTGAATTTTGATCAAACACACATGGCCCATAACCCAGTATGTGAAATTTTCAGAACAGTTCACAGCTTTTAAATATCCAGTCAACATGCTGCCAAGAGTACAGGATGTGCTCCATGCAAGAGGGAGAGAAAAGAGACGGCTGAAACTTGCTGCAGCTGTAAAAGAAATATTTTTGTTCTGGTCCTGTTCTTCTTTTTCGAAAAGCAGTGAGAAAAGGCAGTCGGAGACCGTGGAGTAACTCAGCCCTTGCTGTGGTCCAGCCCCGCTCTGGACTCAGAGCTCGGGCTCCGATTACCTCGCCTTCTCTCTCTTCCGTATTACATGCCCCGTTATATGTTACGGGCCAGAATTTCTCCTTCGCATGAGATTCATGCTCTGCTCTTATTTCCAATAAAGAGCAACTGCTTAGCTTTGTGTACAGGATAATATCAAGAGCCGTCCTGCGTGGAGACCCTACCCCTTCCCGAAACATGATACCCCAACTCTCCACCAGCAGTCTGGAAAAGTCATGGTTCTCGGCCTCCCAGAGAAGCTTATGGAGGCCGGCTTTGCCGGGCTACCCAGAGACCGTCACAAGCATTCTTGCACTAAGCAGGTCCCAGGGATATGGTAATTTTCCATCCCCATTTTCTTTATAGTAAACTAGAGGAAGAAGCTAAGCATCATAGTGAACGCTAAAGTTCCCATTCTCAGCGTGACAATGGTGACCAAAAAGAAAGAACTGGAATCCCACAAACCTGTCCTTGAAAGGGTAGGACTGAGGGTTCGGCCGACACATGCTGGGTCGTATCATTGAACTGTCAGTAATCCTGGGCAATTCTCTAGGATGAACCAGAGTTCATAAAGTACTGTTTCAGTTCTTTTTTTCTTTCTTTCTTTCTTTTTTTTTTTTTTTAATAGGTAACTGTATTTCAATAGAATTGGTTTCCTACATAATCCTAGTTCTGAGAAGGGATCCATCACACTGAGAGGTCCTTGACCCCAACTTCAAGGCCTTAAGTTACAGAAACAGGGATTTATACCAGGAATTTCCCCTGTCAGTAAAAACAGATCTTGGCCCAGCTCAAATTCAATCAAGAAATGGGCCAGTCCCTTCAGCAAAGACCAAACAATGAGACAATCACCGTCCTCAAGTAGCTTCTATTCTTTGAGGCAGGTCGGGGTGGAGTGAAAGGAAACTACAACATGGATATGAGTGTAGATCCAGGGAAATTAAGGAAGAAGAAAATACTAATATGGGGGAAGAGAAAGAGAGGAAAGACCATATATTTAGTGCTGGAAGATCTCTTGGCAGTCATATAGATGAGGAAATGAAGTCTAGAGATGAAGTGATGTTCCCAATTTTGTATAGTTTGAGAGAGAAGATTAGAACTAAGTGATCAGATGACAAAGGAAGGATTCTTTTCACTCTACACATTATTTTTATGATAAGAAATAGCTCAATGGCTGTGTTGGACCTGGATTCAGGAAGTCCCGAATATAAATCTAGCCTTACTAGCTGTCTAGCCCTAGCCAGATCACATAACATCTCTCAGTCTCAGTTTCCTCACCTATAAAATGGGGATAATCATGGCACCTACATCCTAGAGCTGTGAGAATAAAATATTCGTAAGTCACTTCTCAAACCTGAAAGCACTCTTATGAATACTGGCTTTTGTTACAAGCCATTACAATGTGACACCTAAGCTGAACCTGAAAAAAAAAAATGCTGGCAGGCAAGAGGTGAATGGAGAACAATCCAAGCCCTGGGGATAGTGACCACAGGAAGGTGGAGATGGAATATTGAATTAAGTCCCTCTCAGCTGGAATGTAGAGTTCTTGGAAGAGAAGGAAGGTCCTGTCCCACTGAGTACTGATGCTCAAAATCCAACTGTGGATAAAATATACAGCCATAGTGGGCTGACCGTTATCCCATTAAATAATAGATTCAGTTAGTCTTCCTTTGGGATCATGGGATCCATTAGAATCTTCACTGGATCCCCTGATTGGGCAGTCCTGATGCTCAAAATCCAACTGTGGATAAAATATACAGCCATAGTGGGCTGTCCGTTATCCCATTAAATAATAGATTCAGTTATTCTTCCTTTGAGATCATGGGATCCATTAGAATCTTCACTGGATCCCCTGATTGGGCAGTCCCAATCTCAGTGGATCTTTTGACTTCAATATGCTATGGGAAGGGAGAATGTCACAGAATCTCTGAGTTGAAAGAAACCCCAGAGGCCATCTTGATCATCCCATAACTTGACAACAATATTCCTTGAGGGATAAACATTCAGTCTTTCCCTGAAACCTCAAGGGAGGAGTTCATTGCTTCTGGAGTGATACACTTTGGGGCATCTTTCAGTAAGAGGGAATTTTTCTTCACATCAAGCCAAATCCTGCTTCTCTACAATTCCCCAAATTCTCCTTGTTCTTCTGCCTTCTGGAGTTCAATAGTGCAAGTAACAGGATCTCAGAATTTGAGTCCCATCAAGTTAACAAACATTTGTTAAGTGCCTACTGTGTTTCAGGAATTATGCTAAGGATACAAAGAAAGGCAAAAAAAAAATGATTCCTGCTCTCGAAGGCCTTATTATTTTACTTAAAGGGAGAAATAACATTCAAACAACTCTGTATGTGTAAGATAAATATGGTTAGCTCAGAGGTGATCTCAGAGGCAAGGTACTGGTGTTGAGGGGTTAAAGAATATTAGAGTTAAAAGCAAACTGGGCAGTTATTTAGTCCAACCAACACCCCCCCCCAAAAAAAAGAAACCCATCTGGAATAAACCCAGCAGATAGTTATCTAAATTCTGGCTAAACTCTATTGGATTTACATATATTTTTACCATGTTTAACATATATTGGATTACTTGCCATCCAGGAGAGGGGGTAGGGGAAGAAGGGGAAATTGGAACACAAGGTTTTGCAAGGGTCCATGGTGAAAAATTATTCTTGCATATGTTTTGAAAATAAAAAATTTCAATAAAAAAATAAAATCTCCCCCCCAAAAAAATTTGGCTAAAGATACCCAGTGAAGAGGAGCCCTCTACTTTCTGAGTGCCGAGATCATTTGCTCTGAATATCTCTAACTTATTGTCCATCTCTAATGTACACACTTATTTTTCATGGTGTCTCCCCCATTAGATGGGAGCTCCTTGAGAAAAGGGACGATCTTTACCTTTCTGGCCGGGTACATACTAAGTGCTTAATATATGCTCGTTGACTTGATTCCCACAAGAATGCTTGAAGCCAGCCCTCACGTCTCCCCCACCCTGAATATTCTCTTCTACAAGCTACAACCTTCCTCCTTTTGATCTTCATAGATCCCCTCATTTCTGCGACCCATTTTCCTTAGCCCTGCATCTTGGCCAAGGATGTGTTTCAGATTAAGGAAACCATTAAATAAGAATAGGAACAGGAATCTTGTTTTTCTTTTTTTCTAGCAAGGAAAAGGTTAAAATCACACACACACACACACACACAACCCCCAAAATATAGATCACATAATAGCTTTATCGCTCTACGGTTCATCTACAAATGGGAGACCGCTGAGGAAGACCCCAGGCATGGCAAATGACCTCCACATACACAAAATAAAGAGATAAAAGTGGGGTTTTTTAAAAGAGATTTACTAGCTACTCAGCCAGTGTTCCGAGAGGAAATTGGCAGTGTCTGGCTGAAAGGCCGTTCCTCCACCTGTCTCTGAGCCCCGCAAACACAGCTGTGAAGAAGGAGACCCCAAAAGGTTCCCAGGGATGAATGGCGCTTTCTGGAACAAAGGGAAAGAGAGAGGCGTCCTCACAAGCCCACTTGGGATGGGGCCAGCTCTAGTGATTGCAAAAATCAATGACGTGAGATCGAAAGACCGAGCCTGCTGCAAGCTTTGTCGTACGGGATATTTCAAGAAGCAGTCCAGCAGCCACATTAAGGTGGTTTTAAGGGAATGAAACAACCCAGAAAATCCATTTTGTCCCTCTCTTCATCTTCCCTCCCTCTCGTCCCCACCATCTTGGACCATACGTCCTCCCGGGTCTTTTCTTTGTATCGAAACTAAACCTCCACTGGAAGTTGTGACCCTGCGTGTTCTCTGTGTGTCATTCAGGGCCCCATCATTTATTGTCTGTGTGAGCTTGGGAAGGACATGTCCCTTCTCTGATCCTAGTTTCCTTCTGTGTAAAATGAGAGGGAATTAGACCATAGCTCCACCTTGACCTTCTTTGTATCTTGTTTATCCTTCACCATTTGGTGAAGCTTTTGGAACCCTTCTCCAAATCTGTTTTCAGAATAATGAAAGAAATGATCTTTTTTTTTTTTTGTTAGAAAATGAAAAAACATTTTTCCAACTGAAGTTTTCAGGTCTCCTGAGATCTAAGACCCCTGAGAGCAGGGGCCTGGGGACCCCAAATTCAGGACCCCAGACTGAATGGACACTTCGAAGTGCTCTTCTGACTCAATGGCGACAGAAACATGTCTGTGTATCTGTCTCCAGAGAGCTGAGCTCTGAAAGGGCTCTAGTGAGCAGATCTCCAAGATGATGCACATCCCCCCCTAAAAAAAATCAGCATGCTGCAGTGGAAAGAACTCAGAGGCCCTGAGTTCAAATCTCAGCTTGGTTGCCTGTGACCCTGACCAGGTCTAAATGATAAACCTCTCAGGGAGCCCCCATTTCCTTATCTGTATGAGAGGGCTGAGTAGAAGGCCTCCGAAGTCTAGCTCTTCAGTGCCCTGGACCTCAGTTTCCTTATCTGTAAAATGAAATGGGTTAGATTAAGTGGCATTGAGGACCTCCCATATTTGAGGTTCTGGAGGAGATGGAAACCTCCCAGAGGAAGAGGAAAGGAGGGATGGGGGCAGTGGGCCTAGAAGGCAAGGAGGCATGCAGGGAGGCAGAGCAAGCACCCTGGTAACCCTGAAACAACCCAGGAGACTCAGCCTTCATGCTTCCCTGATGGGCCTGAATGCCCCCCCCCACTAGCTGGAAACTTCCATTTTGGTCACTTGCTTCTTGATTGGACCAGGATTTTGGGAAGAAATGAGAAGTGGCCTGCCACGGTATCTCAGGCTCTTTCTGCTGGGGCAAGAGACAATACCCCCACACAGAGGGGGTGAGAGCAACACAAGCACAGAGCCAGGAGAGACAGAGACAGAGTAACATACAGAGTCATGCAGAGACAGAGACAAAGACACATGCAGAGAGACAGAGACAGGGAGACAGAGAAACACACAGAGGAGAGGGGAGAAGAGAGAGAGGGAAGAAGAGAAAGAGAAAGAGAGAGAGACAGAGACAGAGAGACAGAGAGAGAAAGAGACAGACAGACAGAGACACAGAGACAGAGAGAGACAGAGAGACAGAAACAGAGAGACAGAGAGACAGAAACAGAGACAGAGAGAGACAGAAACAGAGACAGAGAGAGACAGAGACAGAGAGAGACACACACACAGAGAGAGAGAGAGAGAGAGAGAGAGAGAGAGAGAGAGAGAGAGAGAGAGAGAGAGAGAGAGAGAGAGAGAGAGAGAAGAGAGAGAAGGAAGGAAGGATGGATGGATGGAAGGAGGAGAGAGAGAGGGAGAGTGGGAGAGAAGGTGCAGCTCCCTCTTGATCCAGACCAGCTGTGCCTGAAGCTTCCAGGGATGGGGTTTGGCTCCACCTGCAGGAACCTACAGAAAAGCCACCAGAGCCATCGCCAAGGTTGGAAAGGATGGGGAGGCTACACCAAGAAAACCCCCAACCAGAAAGGGAAAAATAACACACCCAAGGGGATGACAAAATCCTAGCGTGCATTTACATGGAACCTTAGGTTTGCAAAGGGCTTGACAAATAATTTTTTTCATTTTATTCTCATGACAGCCTCAGAAGGTAGGTGCTACTATTGATCCCATTTTACAGATGAGGTAAGTGGGAGATCAGAAAAGCTATGTGGATAACACAGCACAACGATTTGTGCCGATGTCCTCCTGACTCCCAAATCCAGTGCTCTACCCACTGCACCACCCAGCCACTAAGTAACTAGCACAGCTGCACTGAAACAGGGACTCAAGAGAGCCTCAGGCTCCAAAGTGGAATTTCCACAGCCACTCTGACATCTGATAGTACCCAGCACCCCATGATTCTAATTTGCTCTAACACAGGTCTACTGACTTTCAGAGTCAAGCTCTTCCCTGCAACCCGATTAAGCATTGAATGGAGACCATGGCAAGAATTGTAGCTTTGCAATCACAAGACTTGGGCTCGGACTCCCTGGGCCACTTAGGTCTTCCAGATTAGTCCCCTAGCTGCCCGGTCCTTTCCCCTGGGGTCACCTAGCCTCAGCTAGAAGCCTTCTAAGGTGGAGGAACATAACCCCTCTCTGGGCAGCCCATTCCACTCTTGGACAGTTGTCATTGTTAGGAAGTTCCTAGCTTCTGCTGGGAAGCTGACATTTGTAACTGCCTCTGGTGCCCTCCATCATTGCTCCCAGCTCTGTCCTAGCTCAGTCTAATTTCTCCTTCCTGCCGCAGCCTCTTCACCTCCTCCAAGACAGCTGTGATGTCTCTGAGGCTTCTTTCTCTCTCTCTGCCTGAAAATCCCATCAACAGCCTCTTTTATACTTCGAACTTCTCCTTTTTTTCAGGGAAGGAAACTGAGACCTAAAGGGGGTAAACTGACTTCTCAAGGTCACCCGGCTGATTAATGGCAGACTCTTCAGAAGAAAGCTGGGCTTTATTTGTCACCAAAGGACAGCTTAGAAAGCTCTGCCCACACGCCTGTGTCATTCATTTTCAATCTGGTAAATTAATAATGATGGACCCTGATCAAGGCCATGCAGATGCTTAATGTTGATGATTAAGCGGCTATTTTTAGAGCCCATCAATGATTATCAATAGAAAGACTTTCTATATTAATGTCATGGGACAAGGTTTTGATACTTCAGTGTTAGACATCCTGTGTTTTGCACTAATTGGATGGAAAGAGGCTTAATCTCATTTGGCTCTAGAGAGAATTAATAGGCATGCTCTCTCTGTCTCTCTCTCTGTCTCTCTCTTCTCTCTCTCTGTCTCTCTCTCTGTCTCTCTCTGTCTCTCTCTGTCTCTCTCTGTCTCTGTCTCTCTCTGTCTCTCTCTCTCTCTCTGTCTCTCTGTCTCTCTCTCTCTCTCTCTCTCTCTCTCTCTCTCTCTCTCTCTCTCTCTCCCTCTCCCTCCCGTCCCTCTCTCTCTCTCCCTGTCTTCTCTCTCTCCCTTCTTCCGCTCTTTTCTTCTCTCTTTCCCTCTTTCCATCTCTTTAGCTCTTTCTCTTTCTGTCTCTCTCTCTTTCATTTCTCCCCTCCCCCTCTTCCCTTCCTTCTCTCTCTTATCTTCTCTTTCCCCCTCCTTCCCCCTTTCTCTTCTCCCCTCCTCTCAGTTTTAAGTGCCCAATGATTCATTGCAGTCTAAGGTACAGCAAACACTTAGAAAAACCACAAATTGAGGAAAGGAGACTCAGGATAGAGATGGGAAACTCCTGACTGTTCAGTTGGCAGAGCCCTGGATTTGGTATCAGCAGATTTGAGTTCAAATTTAGACTCTGTGACCCTGGGTAAACCACTTGCCCTTTAAATAGTGCCTCAGTTTCCTCTTCTGTAAAAAATAAGAGAGATTGAACAAGATGAATGTTAAGTGACTTAAATCCTTTTATTAGCCCTGGTTAGGCTGGTCAGAATTTTGTCTGTAGAATGCTCCTGTTCCAAAGGTGCCATATAATGTAGCCAGGGCTCCCATTCTAGCTTTCTCTCCTTTGAAAGTTGAGTGTCCTTCCCATTAAATGGGGTACTGCTCTTGAGTTAGGACTGTTTTCTATGAGCCAATCATCTTATAAAAATAACAGATCCATCTTAAGGATTGCAAAGCACTTCTTATGGTTAATCATAGGTAGCAAAGCACTTTATAAATCTTATCTAGCTCTCACAAAAACTCTGGGAGGTAAGGGCTATAATTATCTCCATTTTGCAGATAAGAAAACTGAGGCTGAAAAAACTCAAGTGATTTGGCCAGAAACACATAACCGGGAAGAGGCAGAGTTGGAATCTGAACTTCTTGACTTTAACTTTCATTTAACTTCAATCAGGCTCAGTTTCTTCATTTCTAAAATGGGGATGATAACAACTCTGTTCATAGGATTGTTATAAGGATAAAATGAGCTCATTATTTATAAATTGCTTTGAACATATTGTTTATTATTCATTGCTCTATCTAGTAACCTATTATTTAACAATAACTATTTTAATTCAGCTTCATAGTAGCCCAGTGAAGGAGGTACTTATGGACATTGGCTCACATATGCACATGAAATTAACTGTCTTGCCCAGAGTCACACAATCAATCCTTTATAGATCTTGCAATTCTTCTAGAAGAATCCTAGGGACCATTTAGTCCAATCTTCTTATCTTACAGTTGAGGAAACTGAGGCAAAAGCCAGTTACAAGTGTCTGAAGCTGGATTCAAATTCAGATCCTCCTGATTCCAAGGAGTCTCAATTGTCTAGATAGTGTGATCACAATGGAAATATAAAGACAAAAAAAAGTGAGGCACTCTATCTATTCATTCAATAACCAACCAATCAATAATCAATTATTAGGCATTTATTGTGTTCTAAGCATGCTCTACCCTGAAGAAACTTGCTTTCTTTTTAGGGAAACAGATGTAACACACTGTGTAAAGTGAGATGGAATCCCAGAGCTTCCTGTTTCCAATTGTAGCTCTCCTTGTATGATACTATGTTGCTCTAGTGGCTTTAGTGATTTATGTTGGGAAGGTCACAGGCTACAAAGTACAGACGTTTCTCCCTTTGAAAACCCCTCAGCTTTAAAGAAACATTACCTTGCCAAATGTATGGCTTTATCTCCTGGTTCTTTCCATCCTAATTAAAAACATCTTCTAAGGTCAGCCTGCTCTCTCCTTCACATTCAATTTCTTCTAAAACATCAGCAGTATATCTGTCTCTTGACAAATAGACTAATAACATTTTGAAAATCTAAATCCAATTTTCACCTTGTTTAAAATAAAAAGGCACACCCCACAAACCCAGGAATGAGATGGGCCTTCTGTGACTTGGAAAAAAATCACTTTCCAGTTCTGGGTCTCAGTTTCCTTTTCCATAAAATCAACTAGCTCTGTGATCTCTAAGTCCCCTTGCCAATATCCCTCTTAATTTCATATAGTCTCCCCTTTTTACTAATGGTGTGAGAGAGAGAGAGAGCATGCAGAATGCTGGATACAAAGTGAAGGAGACTTGGCTTCAGATTCCACTCTGACACCTACTAGTTCTGTGACCCCAGAAAAACAAGCCACTTGAGCCTTCTGAATTCTCTGTAAGACCAAATTCTAGACAGATGGCAATCTGCTTTGGTGAAAGAATTTCCAACAGACAGAGTTCTACTACCAGTAATTTTGGGGTCCTTGGTCTAATTTGAAATTGAATTGTTTAAATGGGACCTAAGAGGCTGATAATCTGACTAACTAAACCCAATCCATCAAATAGTGTTGATCAGACCCTAACTGTGTAATGGGCATTAGTTCTTAGTTCTGAAGATAGAAAGAAAAATGAACAGAGACCCTGATCCCTGAAGCTGGACAGTTCTTCGGCTGGAGATCCCAGAGGCAGATGAGTTTACGCACTTAGGTTCAATCAGTCTCAGTACCCTTTTTCCTAAAATGGGTCTATAATTCTTTGGCTGGGGATCCCAGAGACAGATGAGTTTAGGCACTTAGGTTCAGTCAGCCTCAGTTCCCTTTTCTCTAAAATGGGTCTAATGATAACACTTAGGTTTTAGAGTGTTTGTGAAGATCAAATGAGCTCATTATTTGTAAACTGCATCTAAAGCAATACATAAATCTTAGCTCTAATTTTTGTCATTACAGTTCTTTTCTCACCACCTATAAATCAGCCTGAAACTAAGAGCCAATGCCAAAAAATAAATATCTAAACACATCATTTTGTTTTTAAGGGATTTGGGGAGAGACTGTTTTCCAGAAAAACAATCCGTTCTCTGATACTCATTTCGTGTAGATAGTACCTATCAGAGGAATTGGGGTGAGAGTAAGCATGTAATAATAATTATTGATATTTATATAGTGCTTTCAGATTTGGAAACCACTTTATTCGGTATCTCAACTGAGGACGAAGAGTAGCCAGATGCAGACTTTCAAGCACTGGGTGATCTTCTGTCTTTCTTTTGATTCTCAGCGTTTAGCACAGTGCCTGGCACATAGTAGGTGCTTAATAAAAGGTGCTAATTAACTAACCGACTATGAACTCTTTGAGAATGAGGACTGGTTTTTGCCTTGCTTTGCATGAAGCTAAAGTAGAAAGGCAAGTGATAATCTTGCCCTCAAGGAACTTACATTGTAATGGAAGAGATGCTGCACAAATATGACACATACAGGAAACTGAGGGGAAGGAGCCCAGATGAAGCCCAAGGAAAGGTTCTTTCAGGGAAAGGAGAATTATAGGCCAGGGAAGTGAGCAAGTGAAGATGACAAGAGAGACAGACAGACACAGACAGACAAAGGTAGAAAGAGAGACAGAGACAAAGAGACAGAGAGGAAGAGACAGATAGAGACAAAAAGAGAGATGGAGAGACAGGCAGAAAGATGGCGAGACAGAGATAGACAGAGAGAGGAAGAGACAGAGAGAAGGAGAAAGACACACAGAGAGAGACAGAAACAGAGGGAAGGAGAGACAGAGAGAGAAAAGGAAGACAGAAAAAAGACAGTGAGACAGAGAAAGAAACAGAGGGAAGTAGAGACAGAGAAAGAGAGACAGAGGCAAGAAAAGACAGAGAAAGGCAGAGAGACACAGAAGAAAGGAGAGATAGACAGAGACAGAAGCAGGCAGAGAGACACAGAGAGAGGGAAGACAGAGACAGAGACAGAGTTCTGGGGATGGGAGACTGCCAAGAAAAGATGGAGGAAGAGCCAGAAAGTCAAAATCACTGGAGGAAAGAGAACATGGAGGGAACAGAGATAGAATAAGATGGCAAAGGCAGGTTATGAGGGGCTTTAAAGACTGAACAGACATCTGTTTTGATGTCAGAGGTAACAGCTGCTCCAGCTCTTTAGTCTAGGAATCCTAGACAGGTGGGTACAGTGGATATTATTATTCCCATTTTATAAAGAGATAAATGGATTTCAAAATTTCTGGTGGCTTGTTCAGGGACAGCTCTCTGGGAGGGAGGAACAAGAAGAGCTACAGAGCAAAGTCTAATCAAAGTAAAAATAAAATATATCAATAAAATCTGTTTTTAAAAAGAGGATATGGGGGAGAGACAAACCTCCCGACATTTTCTGCTGCAGTAGCCGAGTGCGGAGTTAAGGTCTGGCCATGTTTATCCATAACAAACAACATTTCCTGCATTGATTATCAGCGTTTCAGAAAAAATGCCATTCCCTTCCAACTATGTAAATGGTGTGCTCTCTGTCACAGCAGAGGCAGGCGGGTGGGAAGCTGTCGGGCCCTTCTGCATGACCGTGAACAGGCGGGTTTCTCCTCTGGGTCGTTTACTAAATCTCCTCCCATTAGTTGCCCAGTGGATGCCCAGGTGGTTGTGGCAAACCCTGCTCTTAGGAACCAAAGAGAAAACCCAAAGGATTAGAACCATTGAGCATTGCCCGACAGGAGCACGGCATCACCAGGCCGCCATGCATGAGCTCGGGGGCCACACGTAGCCAGAGGACTGTGGAAAAAACCAGGGATAGAAGCGGCCCTTGCTGCATTTGCCCTGGCAGAAAGGAAAGCTGAGGGACTGACTGACCCAGAAGAAAAACACAAATGCTGAGATGATGCTTCAAAATCAGAGCTGGAAACATCCCTTCTTTCTCAAATGGGAACACAATAAAAGCAAGCTGATGACTGTCCTCTTAAGAGAAGACAGGAAAGGACATCAAATCATTATAGATTTAGGGCTGGGGGGGGCCTAAGAAACCTCTGGTTCAATCCCCTCAGTGAAAGATGAGGACGTGGAGGGCCACGTAGCTGGTAAGTATTGAATCCAAGTCTTCCAGATTTCCAAGGATACTGATCTAACCATCACACCACACTTCCTCAAAGAGACTAGTTCTTTCACATATACTTCCACAAATATAGAAAAAACAGGCCTACATCAAGATATGATGTAGAATCACAATGATAATCAGTAACAAGTTCCTTCTTCCAGCCCGGGACTGCTCAGAAGGATATTGAAAGTCTTATAGAAATTGGGAAGGGAAGTCAGTACAAGCTGGTAAATAAATCACAGCTGGACCAAAGCTCTGACCAGGGATATGAAGGATTTAAAGCCTGCAGCACCCAACTTTCCCTCCCCCTCCCTTCCTTTCCCTTCCTCCTTCTCTTCTTCCTCTTTTTCTTCTTTTTCTTTTTTCTCCCTCCCTCTCTCTCTTCATCCTTCTCCCTTCCTTCCTCCATCCTTTCCTCCCTCTCCCTCCCTCCTTCTCTCTCTCTCCCACCCTTCTTCTGTCTCTCTCTCTCTCTGTGTCTCTGTCTCTGTCTGTCTCTATCTCTCTCACTCTCCCCTTTCTCCCTCTCTGTCTCTCTCCCTTTCTTTTTTTTCTCTCTTTCTCTTTCTCTCTCTCTCTCTCTCTCTCTCTCTCTCTCTCTCTCTCTCTCTCTCTCTCTCTCTCTCTCTCTCCTTCTCTCTCCTCTCTCCTCTTCTCTCTGTCTCTCTCTCTCTCTCTCTCTCTCTCTCCTTCTCTCTCTCTCTCTCTCCTTCTCTCTCTCTCTCTCTCTCTCTCTCTCTCTCTCTCTCTCTCTCTCTCTCTCTCCTTCTCTCTCCTCTCTCCTCTTCTCTCTGTCTTTCTCTCTCTCTCTGTCTCTGTCTGTCCATCTGTCTCTCTCTCCCTCTCTCTCTCTGCGTGTCTCTGTCTGTCTGTCTCTTTCTCTCTCTGTGTGTGTCTCTGTCTCTGTCTCTGTCTCTCTCTCTCTTTCTCTCTCTCTTTCTCTCTCTTTCCCTCTCCCTTTCCCCTCCCCCCCTCTCTCTTTCCCTCAATCCCTGGCAAGAAGCCCAGAGTGCTCAGACTGAGAAACTACAGACAGGTCAGGAACCTAAAGTGCTTCTGCCACAAATGTGAGGCCAGGAGCTGACATCTTTCTGTCTGGAGATCCTCCCATAGGCCCTGAAAATCTTAGTCCTCTGACCTAGAAGAACACAGAGGGGCCTGAATCCTACTAGTCTGAGTGCAAACAAATCAGGGGAGGAAGAAGCCAGGGGCAGAATTCTGCCCAGTCAGCAGAGGTCAGGACCAATGAGATGACCTAGCCCATCCAAGAGTAAGGGAGGGGGTGGAGCCTGACCCTGACAAAGCATCTTAAATCAAGAACTGGGGCTGAAGATAGAAGCATACAGAAGAAACAACACAATGAAAACAATGTTCTGAGACCAAAGGTACCTATAGGAAAACACAAAAAGAAAAAAAAAAACTCTATAGCAAGTACAAAGACCTGCGAGAGGAAAAGAGGCTGCTCTGGTCCATAGAACCACAAGAATACTTGTTAGAAATGAAGCAAGAGGTAAAAAGTGAGTTGTGGAGAAAGGAGAATCTAATATTAGATGGGCAATGGAACCATCAGGAGAGAACCAAGAAAATGTAAAGACTCCATGAGGCAAAATTAAATAATTTTTTTAAATGTGAGGAGGGAGGAAATGCAAGATATCTACTATTAAAACAACTAATCTAGAATAAAAGATGAACAGAGCCAAAACAAAATAAAAACAAATATCCTGAATACCATATTTCAAGAAATCATAAATGAAAATAATCCAAATATAATAGAACCAGAGGACAAAGTGAAAACAGAAAGAATCTGCTGGATATTGCATGAAAGAATCTCCAAAATGAAAACTCAAAGAAATATCATAGCTAAAATTCAGAGATTACAAGTCAAAGGGGAAAGGACCCACATGTGCAAAAATGTTTGTGGCAGCCCTTTTTACAATGGCAAAGAACTGGAAACTGAGTGGATGCCCATCAGTTGGAGAATGGCTGAATAAATTGTGCCATATGAATGTTATGGGATATTATTATTCTATAAGAAACAATCAGCAGGATAATTTCAGAAAGACCTGGAGAGACTGACATGAACTGATGCTGAGTGAAATAAGCAGAACCACGAGAACATTGTACATAGCAATAATAAGATTATATGAGAATCAACTGTGATGGACTTGACTCTTCTCAACGATGAGATGATTCAAGATAGTTCCAACAGACTTGTGATAGAAAATGCCATCCACATTCAGAGACAGAAGTAGGGAGACTCAATGTAGATCAAAGTGTAGTATTTTTATGTTTGTTGTTGTTTGTTTGCTTGGTTGGTTTTTGCATTTTTTATGTTTTTTCTTTTTTTGATTTGATTTTTTCATAGCATGATGAATATCAAAATATGTTTACAAAAATTGCACATGTTTAACCTATATTGGATTGCTTGCTGTTTCCAGAGGGGGGAAGGGAGAAAAATTTGAAACAATTTTGCGAGGGTGAATGTTGGAAACTATCTTTGTAGTTGGAAAAAAATAAAATGCTATTAAAAAAAATTTAAAAGACTTGTCAGAAACTACTACAGAAGGAAATACATAAATATGATATTCCTCCAAGCAAAAGATAAAGACTTGGAACTAAGAATAATTTGCCCTCTAAGATTGAGCATAATTCAGAGTTTAAAAAATGGACTTTTAGTACCATGGAATTAATAAAGAAAAGCCTTTAAAGCATTCTTGATAAAAAGAATATGATCAAGTAGAAATTTTGAAATGCAAATACAAGAGAAATGGAGAAAGGTAAATATAATTTATGCATTTCAAAACAAAATTAAATGGTGGGGAATTATTTATAATAAAAGGAGAAGAAATAAATTCTTTCTAAAAGGCCACAGAGGAAGTTAGATAAGGTGGAGGACCTGGAGTATTGAGTTTGGCTTAATTTTTTCTAAGGGGAAGAAATGAGGAAGAAAAGAATGAAACTTACTATCCCTCACAATTCTGGTGAATGAGAAGAACATACAAACTTGGAAGAAGGGCTAAAGGGAACAAGCATCACATGAACACTTTTATCTGAACTGGGACAAGGAGCACAGACACACAAACACACTCATGCATGCATGCACACATAAAATACTCTATCAAAATGCATTAAACATAACAGAGAAATTGCAAAAATAAAAAGGAGAATTTAAAAGAGAGAGCAAAATAACTAGTGATTCGGATTTGGTTAAGGAAAAAAGAGGAAGGGCAGTGGAATACAAGGAGGTTGCTTCAATGATAGATTACTAGTACTGATCACATTCCTTCTCTTGAATGCAGCTAGGTGGACAAAATTGCAACCAGGGAGAGCTGAATTCAGATCCAGCCTCGAACATTTACTAGTTGCATGACCTTAGAAAAGCTACTTATCCTTTTCTTGCCTCAGTTTCCTTATCTATAAAATGGAGGTTAATAATAGCACCTACTTCTCAGAGCATATGGGAGGATAAAATGAAATAATGTCTGTAAAGTGTTTTGTGATCCTTAAAGCACTGGCCAAAAGCTTTTATTGTTGTTGTTATTATCATCATTTCCCCCCGTCTTCTTCTTGTAAACTTATCTTTCTTGTCATCTTACACTTACCAGAAACAGTACTGTGTTTGGAATTCTTTGAACATGACACTCTATTTCTCATCTCTGTACTAGCATCTCCGATGCTTGAGAATCTCTGTCCTCTCATCTTTGCCTCTTGTTGCCTAGTTTCCTTCAAGACTCAGTTCAAATCTCACTTTCTGTAAAAAGCCTTTCCCTATCCTCCCCCACCCCCTCAGTGAATGCTTTTTATCCACTATGCATATGTGTTTTATAAAAGCAGAAACTATTTTTGTTTTTCTTTGTAGCCCCACTATTTAGCACAATTAAGACATAGAGTAAGTGCTTAATGAATACTTAATGGTTGATTGAATGAGGGGACAAGACACACAGAGAAAAAAGTATAACATATTATGATAGAGATACAACTTGAATTAACTCGTAAGTGAAAATGTAGATGGGATAAAATCACTTATAAAATGGAACAGTATAGCAAATGTAGAATTGAATAATAAGTTGTTGGAAAGAATGACTCTCTGAGCATTTGAGTCCTAACATAGTTAAATGAGGATCTAGAGAGGAATTGATCATGTTTCAGGTGAAGTAAAAAAAGTAGGAGTAAGAATCATGATTTTAGACAAGATAAAAATAGCCATGGCTAAGAGAGATAAAGAAGGGAACTACCTTATGCTTGAAGACACTTTAGATAAAGAGTTCTTAACCTGGAGTGAGCCTTTTGAAATTATTTTCATATTTGATATAAAAATATAATAAAATTTTGCTGTCAAAAATTTGGTATTTGATCATGGTATTTTATATAATTGGTTTCCTTTGTAATAAAAAAAAATAAACAAACAAACAACAAAAGTGAAAATTGTATGCTTCGATCTGCAGTCTCCATAGTTCTTTCTCTAGATACAGATGGCATTTTCTATCCCAAGTCTATTGGAATTGTTTTGAATCATTGTATTGCTGAGAAGAATTAAGTCTATCTTTTTTTTTTTTTTCTCCCTGAGGCTGGGGTTAAGTGACTTACCCAGGGTCACACAGCTAGGAAGTGTTAAGTGTCTGAGACCAGATTTGAACTCAGGTCCTCCTGAATTCCGGGCTGGTGCTCTATCCACTGTGCCACCTAGCTTCCCCCGAATTAAGTCTATCTTAATTGATCAACACATAATCTTGCTATTACTTTGTTCAATGTTCTCCTGATTCTGTTCACTTCATTCAGCATAAGTTCATAGAAGTCTTTCCAGGCTTTCCTGAAATCAGTCTTATTCAGCATTCTCCAACTAATGGACATTCACTCAATTTCCAATTCCTTGCCAGTACAAAAAGAGTTGTTACAAACATTTTTGCACACGTAGGTCTTTCCCCCTCTTTTATGATCTCTTTGGGATATAGTCCTAGTACTGACACTGCTGGATCAAAGTGTTTTCATGGTTTGCTAGTCTTTTGGGCATAGTTCCAAATTGCTCTCCAGAATACTGAATCAGTTCACAACTCCATCTACAATGCATTAGTGTTCTTGTTTTCCCACATTCCCTCCAATATTTATCATTATCTTTTCCTGTCATCTTAGCCAAACTGATATGTGTGAAGTGGTACCTTAGAGTTGTTTTAATTTGCACTTCTCTAACCAATAGTGATTTAGAGCACATTTTTTCATATGACTATGAATGGCCTTAATTTCTTCATCTATTCATATATTGACCATATCAATTGGGGAATTAAATAACCATATTATAATAGGAGACCTCAATGTAATCCTTTCAGATTTAGAAAAATCTATCTCCAAAAAACTAATTAAGTAAGAAAGAGGAAAGTAGGTAGAATTTTAGGAAAGTTAAATATGATAGCTCTCTAATGATTACAAAACAAAAATAAAAAGAAGTGACATATTGTCTCAGATGTGTCTGGTTCTGACCATGTGATAAGACATTAAAACCCTCATAAAATGCAGAAATATTAAACACATATCTACCAATCAAACACAAAACCTGACCATATGATAAGACATTAAACTCCTCATAAAATGCAGAAATATTAAACACATGTCTACCAATCAAACACAATAAAAATATAATCAAAAAGAGTTTTCAAAGGAAAGATTTAAAGTTATAGAATAAATTAATTAATTCTAAAGAGCCAGGTCATGGAAAAATACTAGAAAAAATAGGTAATTCCATCAAACTAAATGATTACAATGAATCAAAATACAAAAACTTTTGGGCTATCCAAAGAAATTCATGAAAGAAAATTTGCAGCAAAAGAGAGAAAGAGCACATCAATGCACTGAGCACATAACTAAACAAAGAAAGCAGAAAAACATCAAAAGAGAGTGACAAAATTCAAAGCAAAAAAAAATGCTAAATAAAACTATAAGCTCTTTTTAAAGAACAATAAAGTGGATAATTGTTAGATAACCTAAATTTGTTTAAAGCTTTTTATTTTCAAAACACATGTATAGTTTTCAACATTCACCCCTGCAAAATCTTGTGTTCAAAATTTTTCCCTCCCTTTCCCTCATCCTCTTCCCTATATAGTAAGTAATCTAATATATGTTAAATATGTGTAATTCTTCAATAATACACAATTATCTTGCTGCACAATAAAAATCAGATCAAAAAGAAAAAAAATGAGAAAGAAAACAAAATGCAAGCAAATAACAACAAAAAAGTAAAAATGCTATATTGTGATCAACTCAATCCCCACAGTCCTCTCTCTGGGTGTAGATGGCTCTCTCCATCACAAGATCATTGGAACTGACCTGAATCACCTCACTGATGAAAAGAGCCACATCCATCAGAATTGATCATTGTAAATCTTATTGCTGTGTACAATGTTCTTTTAACCTGAATTTTTAAAAGAGAGAACTAAAACAAAATGTCTAAGTAAAAAAGGAGTATTCACAACAAATGAAAAAGAAATTTAAAAAGTATTAGGAGCTATTTTGCTGAATTATATGCTGCTAAAACTGTTAGCAAGTGAAATAGGTAAAATATATATATATAAAATATGCAGATTAACAACACAAAAAAAGAATTTCAAAAAAATTTATTCCAATATGATATAACCTGTTGGCAAAAGTTAGAGAATCTTATATCAAATTTCTTCTACAATAAAGCCTGGTCTTTCTACCTTTTCTACCTTAACCAAGGAGATAATTCACAGAAAAATAAAACCATAGACCAATACCACAATTAAAATGTTTTTTTTTTTAATTCTGTGGTTTAGTGAGTAGTGTGCTGGACTTAGAATCTTGCTTCTTACACCTGCTCATTGAATGACCACTCAAACCCTTAACTCTCTGAGCTTACATAAATATTGATAATAGTGCATGTATCATCTACTTCACATAGAGAGGAGTGTGGAAGGCAATTTGTCAACTGAAAATCATTATAGAAGCATATGTTATGAGTTTTGGGTTGTTTTTACTAGATTCATAATTACATCAGGGCAGGAAGTTCCTGATAAGAAAATCCGCTACCAATGTAAATGAGTATCAGCTCTGCAAGTTAAAATCCTGAGAGATGCTATCATGAATATTGGGTACCGGGGGACACATAAAGGTGAGTAAGATAACCTTGGCTCTTAAGGAGCTTATAGCTTAGTTGGGGAACAAAAGACATTCATGCAGATAAATATGATATATGATATGATGATAAAAAACATAAAAGAAATATAAATATGCTTCCATATAGAATGAGCAAAATATATTGTCCATTAGGGAATCAGAGGAGACTTCTTAGAGGAGTTGATATTTGATCAAGGCTTCGAAGGATCAATATCCAACTCTGTCTGTCTCCTATCACTGAGTTAACCATGTAAAGATATCTGAAAGGCTGAGAAGTGAATAAAATGAACGTGTCTAGAAATGGTGCAATAAAAGAATTAGGGGCACTTGCATTAATTTGCTGGACAAGGGTTCCAGGGACTTGAAATATTGTTATTTTACCTCCTGTGACAAGAAATCTGAGTAACTATTGATTGATTGGAGCACTGTTTCATTTCTTAGTTGGTGGGGAAAGGAGCTAATTAATGGTGCAGCAGAAAATCTAGCAACTGCCTTTTAACCAACCCAAGAGAAAAAAAATATATATATAGCAGCGTCTGTTGGTTCTAAAATTACTTTTTCATCTGGTTCCCAATCACTGGGCTCCATTCATTTCAACTTAGATATCACAGAACCCCAGAATTAGGAAGTATCTGAGTGATCACTGAACCTAACCCATATGTGAAAATAATCCCATGCCTTTTAAGTGATCTCTAGCCTTTGATTAAAGACATCCAGTGAGGGGGGAAATTGAGACAGCTAGCTAGGTGGCACATAGTGTGACCAATCTGGAGTTGAGAAGATTCATCTTCCTGAGTTCAAATTTGGCCTCAGATACTAACTGAATGTGGGCAGCTCACTTCATCCTGTTTGTTTCAGTTACCTCATCTGCAAGATGAGCTGGAAAAGGAAATGATCAACTACTCCAGTATCTTTGCCATGACAACCCCCAATGTCATTATAGAGTTGGATATGGCTGAAAAATGACTGAATGACATCAGATACCTCCCAAAGCAATCCCTTCCACTTTGGGATGGCACTAGTCAAACAGGGGGAAAAAATCTATTCCCTCTTTTACCTTTCAAAGACTTGAAGACATGTTCTCCTTGTCTTCTCCAGCTTAAATATTCTAAGTCTGTTCAGTTGTCTTTCAAACTGATGAGACCAGAGGCCCCTCGTCATCCTGGTTGACCTGTTCAAAAGCTCTTCAATTTTTCAACTTATCCATGGTCTTGTTGAAACATGATACCCTTCAAACAGGCTCAAGAGAGTTGATTGTTAAATTTTCAATTATATTTTATTGGGTTTTGGTGATGGTACTCAGTTGTGCCCAACTCTTCATGACCTCATTTAGGGTTTTCTTGTTAGAAATACTGATGATTTATTATTTCCAACTTATATTACAGGTGAGGAAACTGAGTCAAATAGGATTAAGTGATTTAACCAAGTTCATACAACTAGTAGGTGTTTGAGCTTGGGGATTTGAACTCAGTTAAGATGAGTCTTCTTGACTCTAGGTCTGATGTTCTATTTACTGTGCCATCTTCCAATTATATTTTGAAAACTAACAAATGCTACAAATCAAGGTTTAATTTACTGTTATAATGATAGTTTAATCTTAATAAGTGATATAGATGTCAATAATGTAGATTAAACTTAAAAGTATGCCATGGAGTACTGTGAGTTTTAATTCTAATAAAACCCCCAGATCTTTATCAGATCAACTATTAGCTAAGTGAATCCTTTCCCATCATCTATATTTGATTTTTTTGAATTCCAGTGTTAAGACTTTACATTTATACCATTCAATTTCATTGTTTTCTATAAATCCAGTCTTCTGGTTTTTTGAGTTCCATTTGAATTCTCATTTTGTTATCCAGTATGTCATTACACCCATGATCAGTAATTTAGAGATAAATTGCATTATTTTTCTTTAATTTCTCCCCCCTCCTCATCCCTTCCACTACTCGATAGTACCTAAATTTTCTTCCATAACTCTATCTCATCTCCTGGATTTTACTTACTTTAAAAAACACTGGCTGTTTATTTCATGTAAAAGATAGCAAAATCCAGACAAGGTCCAAAGAACTGCATCTCAGTTAAGAGATCTATGTTTATAAAAAATTACTTATGCATATATACTGTCAAAAAAATTTAAAAATAAATAAATAAAATTTAAAAAAAAGAGAGATCTATGTTTAAATCTCATAATCTCTAAACTTAGGTCCTTGGAATAGATAATTTAGTCTTCTCTCTCTCTCTCTCTCTCTCTCTCTCTCTCTCTCTCTCTCTCTCTCTCTCTCTCTCTCTCTCTCTCTCTCTCTCTCTCTCTCTCCCTTTTGGAAGTAATCAGGGCTACGTATTTCCCAGGGTAACACAGCTTGAAAATTCCTGATGCTGGATTTGAATTCAGGTCCTCCTGACTCAAGAAAATAATGTTCTATCGCATGAGGTACCTAACTGCCTTGAAAGGGATAACTTCTGATCCAGCTTTGAGTCTATGAAGAAGAAGTCCCCAGTTGATTTCCTACATCCAGTTAGCTAGAGAAACATATAATAAAATTAAGTCTCAACTCCTCTCCTGTCCCTCAGACCCATCAAATTTTGATTTGAGTTATAGTTTCAGAAAATGTCTTTTAAAACTTTTCATATCCCTCGTTATCAGAAAGCAAGGTACTGTGCCATCTTCCAATTATATTTTGATCAAGGTAGGAGTTCCACTTGAAAAAAAACTAGGATCACACAAAAAAGAAAAACTGGCTAGAAGATTAATTAAACTCCCATCATGTCCCTAGTCTATATAAATCACTATGGGAGCAAGCCTGCAAACAGTTGGAGCTGGGAAACCTGGGCACCTTTTTTGTTACTTCCCTCCAGTAACCAACCAGCACACTTTGCTTTTTAACTGTTTCATTTGGGTTCAATGTATTTTCTCAGTGAAACTGGGATATAGTAACTTTGCTTTTTGGAATATGTCAAAAAGTGCTGCACAAATATTTCACTTAATTCTTACAGCAACTGAGCCTTCCACAAGAACCTTCTCCAGCCCCTCTTAAATCCAGTGCCTTCTCTCTCTATTAACTATCTCCTATTAATTCTGGATATCCTTTGCTTTATATAAACTTGTTTGCATGTTGAATCCCTCATTAGATGGTAAGCAAATTGAAGGCAGGGATAGTTTTTTTTCTCTTTTATTTTTTCTTTTTTTTTTCCCCTAGTACTTAGCACAGTTCCTGACTTAATAAATGTTTAGTGATTTATTGATTATTCCCCTCTTATAGATGAAAAAAAAATTCATCAGGAGAGTAGCTTGTTTATATATGGAGATTTTAAGCATAACATAATTTTTTTTCTGTGTTGGTTTTTAACTATTGTCTTGCCCAAGTTCATGCTTTCCAGCCCTGTTTTCTTTTTTCTTTTTTCTTTTTTTTGATTCACCTGACACACAATGGATTCTGCTTAAGTAATAATTCTCAGAGCTAATTATCTAGCTGTAATTTTTTTCCTAACCTCTGGACTCACATCTACAATTACCTATTATTACGGATCTCAAACTGGATGTCCCATAGGCATCTTAAAGTCAACATATTCAAAAGTAAACTCATTCTTTTTCCCAGAATCCTCTTCACATCTGAACTTCACTGTTACTGTCAAGGGTATCTCCATCCTTCCAGTCAACCAGTTTTTAATCCCAGCTCTTCACTGTCCCTCACTCCCCACTCCAATCTGTTGCCAATGGTGATTGGTTTTCCCAGCAACAAATTTTACATATAACTCCTATTGAAGGACCTCATCACTTCTCATAGGGACCCAGCCTCAAGTTTCTCTCCACTCAAAGCAATCCTCCATTCAGTTGTCAGAATGATCTTAATGAACGTGGAGGGCTGTGTAACACACACATACATACACACACACACACACACACACACACACATCATCATCATCATCATCATCATCATCATCATCACCATCACCATACCCATTCAGTTCTCTCTAGTTGCCTCCTGTTACCTTCAGGATCAAATATAAAATTTTGTCCTTCAAAGTCCTTGATCCCTGACCCCTTCTTACCTTTCCTGTCTTTTTTATCTCCACATGTCCTTTTTTTTCCTTGCATAATAAGATTTTCTATCTCCAGACCCGAAGGTCATCTCCCATGTCTGCAATGCTTTATTCCTTCTCTCTGCTTCCTAGCTTCCCTGGCTTCCTTCAAGTCCCCAGTTATAATCCCTTCTTTAATGGGAAGCATGTTCTGATCTCCCTTAATTCTAACCTTTCTTCTATTGATCATCTCCAATTTATTCTGTATACATATACCCTATTTGTACATCTTTGGCATGTTGCCTCCTTTTTGAGTTCTTTGAGATCAAGGATTGTTTCTTGCCTTTCATTGTAGCACCAGCATTTAGCACAGTGCCTGAAATATAGTAGGTGCTTAATGAATACTTGTTGAGTGACTGACTACTCCTTCCCTTGCTTTTAACAGATTGATTGCTGGGTTTTTCCTGGTTTGTATTTAGCATAAATAAACAACACAGAATTGGATTCTGCATCCCAATCTGTTCCCAAACTCCTCCAAATTATGGGTGAATTTGTCCCATTCACATTTATAGCTATGAAATCTTTATCTCTCTTATCCTTATTGCAACATCTCTTCTCTTTCCCCATACTTCCTCTTTACAGAGGAAATGGAGAAAGAAATAGAATGAGACCCACATTAGTGAATGTTCCTCTTTTCTCAACCAAACCCAATCCCAATTATTGTATTTCAATTTCTTCTTTCTACCAATAGATCCCTTCAACATGAAATGTGATTGAACTAGAATTTAGGTTAATGGAGACCCCTCTAGGTCTAGTCAAGAAGGAAAAACAAAGACTTATTAAATAAAAAGGATTGTTGTAATCCCCATTACACATTGGAAAATAGATAAAAAGAAGAGAAACTTGTATTATTTTTCGCTACATCTTGAATGCTCCTGAATGCTTACTACTGAATGAGGTGAGGGCACGTTTGTCTTGCATATCATTTGTCTGCAGGCAGGAAATAATTGTGCACCATTTCTAAAGTACTGTTCTGGATATGCTCAAGTGAGGTAGACACAGTGAGTGTCATTAACCCTGTTTTACAAAAAAGAATGGTTTTCCTTCTAGAAGATAGTCATAAATTTTCAAAGAGATTTCAGAGGCTGTCTGCTCCAACTAATAAACAAAGCGGAATACACACCATGCACATGTCAGTAAATCACCATCCAAACTATGTGTAACAACCTCCATCAGAAAAAAAGAACCCAATTATAAGAATCCAAGCCATTCTCCAATTGATAGATGGTCAAAGGATAAGAGCAGGTAATTTTCAGATGAAGAAATTGAAATTATGTCTAGTCATATGAAAAGGTGCTCTAAATCACTGTTGATCAGAGAAATGCAAATTAAGACAACTCTAAGGTATCACTACCCATCTGTCAGATTGGCTAAGATGACTGGAAAAGATAATGATGAATGTTGGAGGGGATGTGGGAAAACTGGAACACTGATACATGGTTGGTGGAGTTGTGAACAGAACAACCATTGTGGAGAGCAATTTGGAACTATGCTCACAAGATTATCAAACTGTATCCCTTTGGTCCAGCAGAGTCTTGTCTCCTAAAGAGATCTTAAAGGAGGGAAAGGACCCACATGTTTGTAGTAGCCTTTTAATAATGATAGAGAACTGGACACTGAGTGGATGAGCATCAGTTGGAGAATGGCTGAATAAGTTATGGTCTATGAATGTTGTGGAATATTATTGTTCTGTAAGAAACAATCATCAGGAGGATTTCAGAGAGGCCAGAGAGACTCATATGAGCTGATGCTGAGGAAAGTGAGTAGAGCCAAGGACACTGAACACAGCAATAGCAAGATTATGTGATGATCAATTTTGATGGGTGTGGCTCTTTTCAGCAATGAAGTGATTCAGGCCAATTCCAAAGGTCTTATAAGGAAGAAAGCCATCTACACCCAGAGAGAGGATTGGGGAAACTGAAGGTGGATCACAACATAGTATTTTTGCCTTTTTGCTGTTGTTTGCTTGCTTTTTTCTTTCTCATTTTTCCCCTTTTTGATCTGATTTCTCTTGTGCAGCATGATAATTGTGGAAAAATGTATAGTACTGCACATGTTTAACATATTGAATTATTTGCCATCTAGGGGAGAGAGGGAAAAATAGGAATACAAACTTTTGCAAGGGTGAATATTGAAAACTATTTTGCATGTATTTTGAAAAATAAAAAAATTCTTAATAAAAAAGGAAAAAAAAAAAAGAAAAAAGAGCCCAAGTACAGAGACAACTTTTTTCTCTCTCTTTCCCTCCTTTCTTTCCTCCCTCTGTACCCCCTCTCTTCCTCCTCCCTCTTACTCTTTCTTTCCCTCTTCTTTTCTTCCTCCTTTTCTCTCATTTTCCCTCCATCTCTCTCTCTTTCTGCTCTCTCCCTTTCCTTTCCTTCCTCCCTTTCTTTCTCTCATCCTCCTTCCCTCTCTCCCCTTCTTTTTCCCTCTCTCTCTCTTTTTCTCTCTCCCCCTTCTCTCTCTTTCCTCCCCACCTCATCCTCTCCTCTTGCCCACTTTCCTTGTTCTTTGCTCTCTTTCACTTTCTTGCTCTTATTCATTTTATCTCTTTCCTATTCTCTCCATATTCCATTTCTCTCTCCCCCTCTCTTTTTCTCATTGCTCCCTTCCTCCCTCTCTCTCCCTCTTGTTGTCTTTCCTCCCTCTCTCTCTCCCTCCTTTATTTTCTCACCCACCCCTTGGGCTACCTTTCATTGTTGAGAATATTTTCTTCATTTGATACCCTCATTTCTTAATTAAATTAATTTCAATTTGTAATTAGATATTTTATATCATGCCAGAGCACTGCCTTGGGAATGGTCCCCTTAGAAAGGATTGCACTTATGACAGCCCACCTGAGTTCCTCTTTAGACGTTCGCGGCCTTCAGAGTTTCTCAAATGTTCTTTCCTATATCTGCAATAGTGAAAAGCCTCCAGCTTTTGAGGGTGGATTTGGGTTTTTTAAAAGGCTCAAAGTCCTTTGAAACCAAGTCAGGGAAATCTACCTCCAAGAGTGAAAATGCTAATACCTAAAACTCTCTTTGAAATGAACCACAAGTTGTATATGATTCTGTGCACTCTCTCCCTGTGTGGGACCTTTTCCTGTTACCCTGAGACATCAGTCCCCCCCCCCTCCCAACTCCCATATTACTTCATATTTACTGATCCATCCACAAGAATCCCCCAATCAACTATCAGCAAAGACAATATTTCATTCCCAGCATCTAGAAGAGAGCTTTGAACATAGTAGGACTTTAATAAATGCTGATTGGATTGGATTGAACTGAATCCCAAATGGAACGGACTAAAATACATTTGACCACAAAAGTAGAAAGTGACTGTGAAAATATCATAACAAATCTATCTGAAGAAATAGGATCAAATTTGCCGCAGTGTATTTCACCTAAGTGCATATCACTTAAGTGCATAATCAGCTCATGTTCCCAAGAATTATGCAGCCTCTATCTGGCCCCCATTAGACTGACCGGGCTGCTACTCTCACTAATTGCACGTTGGCAAATTGCAGAATGCCACTTTGGGCACTCTGGACTGAGCTCCCAGAGTCATCCTTTACAGTGTAATGAAGCAAAGGGAGTGGGGTTGCAATACTTAGGAGGTTCTAGCAATTTCTCATCTTTTACTTAGTTTGGGGGTACAAATGTGCACTCTACATCCTCTCTCCTACAGCTCCAAACCTCTTCATCTAGGACCCCTGAAAATAAACTGAATAAACTAAACAAACTGAATAAATTAAATAAATTGAATAAACTAAATAAACTGATAAACTAAATTTTAGTAAGTAAATGTAACAGAATATAAAAAAAGCAGCTAAAAAATCAGAGAAACTTGGGGATTGATTACTAAACAAACTTTTAGTAGGTACCAACTATGTATCAGACAGAGTGTCTAGCACTGAGGTAACAAATTTTTTAAAGTAGATAATCTCTTCCCCTCAGGGAGTTTACTTTCTATTGGAGGAAAAGATAAGTTAAAGCAACATAGTTACAGCTAAGTAAATAAAGGATGTATATAAACAAAGGGTAACAGGAGTATTTTCTTTGGCTGGGGACAACTGAGGAAATCAGGAAAATCCTCTTGGATGAGAAGCCTGTACTCACACATGAAAACTATATAACTATATAATCCTGAAATAAAATCAAGGAGAAGGTGAGTATTTATATAATGCTTTAAGAGTTGCAAAACATTTTACAATTATTATCTCATTTGATCTTCACAAAAATCCTAAAAGGTGAATTATTATTATCCCCATTTTATAGATGAGAAAGCTGGGGCCACAGAGGTTAAATGATTTTCCCAGTATCATAGAGCTAAATGTCTGAGAGAGGATTTAGACAGGATCTTACTCCAAGCTCAGTACTTTAAAATTTATTAAGCATTTTACTGATGTGACATTGATAATGCACCTATTATTATATTCATTTTACAAATGGGGATACTGAAGTATGACAAATAAGGTCATTTAACCCCAGAACGTCAATTTCCATACCCCAAAGGAATCCTCACTGTAACTCAGTGGAAAATGGTTGTCCAACTTGAAGATTAGTAAAGGGGAAACCCAGGATCTCTATAAACAACCCCTTCCACAGAGAGCACCTCTTCTTGGCAGGAAGTTTTGTTAAGGTTCAGAAAGAGACCCCAAAAGTTTGGGATCACAGATCAGTGTTGCAAGGTATCTCAAAGGAATTTACAGACTTAAACCCAACTCCAAGTCAAGGGGCAAAGTTTATTGTAATTTTAACGCCAATTGAAGAGAACTAAGTT